>NW_026578084.1:530000-780000 GCF_029603195.1 Condylostylus longicornis
TCACGATAATAATAGTAATATTGGCAATATTAGCAGCAGAAATAATAATTATAATAACAATAATAGTAATGATGGTAATAATAATGCAAATAGTAACGATAATGAAAATACTAGCAATAACAATAATGAAAACAGTAACAGCAATGATAATAATGGTAATAATAATAATGAAAATAGTAATAATAATGGAAGTGATAGTGCTAATAATAGTAACGAAAATAATGATAATATTGGCAATGACGATAGTAATAATGACTTAACTAATATGCATATAAATAATAACAATATGATTCGTGAAAATCGTAATAATGATAGGAATAGTGACAATATTAATGATAATGGTAATGAAAATAATAACATGAATGTTAGTAATATTCATGGCTACAGTATTGATAATAATTCTAACAGTTTTCTTCTTCACAATTATAATAATAGCAATAATAATACCAATAACAATAACAATAAAAATAATAGTAAATTAAGTGCCAACAAGAATAATAAAAATGATAATGATAAAAATAACAAGAACAAAACATCAGCATTGGGCAAATCAAGTAAAGCAAACGAGTTTGATGATCAAAACTCGAAAGAGAGTGGGTCTAAATTACCGTCTTGGGATCAAAAAAACAATTTTCCAATAGAATCAATTTCTAATATCAATAAAAGTGATGTTACAGTAGATAGAAGTATAACTCCAAATAGTGTTGTTAATAGTATTGAAGCTGGACAATTGTTAGATCAGAATAATCCGATACAAAATCGTAATCAAACGATAAGCGGAAAGTCTTCTCTTGGCACATTAGGTATTATTTTTTAACTTGTATTGAAATGAAAATTTATTAATTAATAATAACATTTTTTTTAAAGGAACATCGAAAAATTCTTTAGAAAAAGCTTTACAAGCGGCAAATACAGTAAATACTGGTCCAATAAGTCCAAATTTAGGTAACTTACAACCGTCTCTACAAGGAGTTAAAGTACCCGACGAAAACTTAACACCACAGCAGCGTCAACACAGAGAAGAGCAACTTGCTAAACTTAAGAAAATGAATCAATTTTTGTTCCCTGAGCATACTGGAGTTGGATCAGAATTTTTACCTAGAGGACCGAATGCTGATTCAACACCTGTCAATGCAGAGTTATTAATAGATACAAATGTTTCATCAACTGAATCAAAACTGCTTGGACCAATTGCATATAGTTCTGGGAATTCTAATGCGAATAATACTGTTTCAGGTGATCAATTAAATGTGCTTAATACAACCAGTATTCCACATGTTGTTTCAAATGAATCATCATCAGGCTTAATAACGCAACCATCCGGTATGACTTTAGCAAACAATTCTTTGCATAATAATGCAGTTCATCCATCTGGTGGAGTTCGAACTAGCATGCTAAATAATGGACGTGTATTATCTGCAAATTCTATGCAACGTTCAATAGGTTCATTGGAAAATAATAGAAATAATCCATCGGAAAACCTATCTGATAATAATAATGATAGTGGATTTGGCTTAATACCTGAGAGTCAAACTAACAGGAAAGTAGAAACTGAAAATAATTCGAGGGGATTAATGCCACCTGAAAATCAAATGCAAAATTTAATAAGACAAGGAATAACACATTTGAAGAATAAATGTGGAAGTAATGATGGTGTATCTAGTGCAGATTCTGCGGAGCATGTCACATCTAGACCTTCGAATAAATCTAATATGTCTGGCGTAATGGTACCAACGGGTGTAGGGCATGAGGAATGGAATAAATTTCAACATCAATACTACAAGGAAAGAGCAAAAACAAAATGCCATAATAATGGGCAAATCCTAGATAGTTCATCTATTCCAGGTTAGCTTCTTATGTCTCACTTTATTGTTTAATTTCTATAAAAAAATTCATGAAATTTTCAAGGTTTTTGCAACACAACTCAAAATATAACTGGAATCATACAAAGTTCACCACGACATATTTCCGGATCCAACCAAAAGAATATGCTGTGCGGTCCAAATAGTATTCCCGGAACAAATACAAATATGATAAAGCAAAATTCACAAAGTTGTCTAAAATCGAACGGAGGATCTTCATCTTCACCGCCTTTGCCTCCACCATATTATCAAACACCACGATCAGCTTCCGCACCGATGACTACTCAAAATTCTAATCCAGGAAGTCCAAATAATCCAAGCTCTAATTCTTCATTACCATCGCCTCGTACTACCACAGGAAGTGGAAGATTATCAAACTCTCCTTGCTTAGATAACATGAACTCTAGCCGTAATGTTTCAATAAATAGCACAATAGGAAATAAATCTATGACATCGAAGCAACAAGCTTCTCCAGCAAATTCAATCGCATTAGAATGTAGTAATACAATAGCTAATGATTCGCATGGTGTAGGAAATAATTTATCATATACCAATATATCAAATAATAGAAATTCGATTAGCCATAATAGTAATCCAAGCACACCGATTTCATCTCACTTATCACCAAATGCTAGTCTTAAAGATATCGAATTAAATGAAGGAAATTGTGGTAATTCTATTCTAGGTAAAATAAACAGCAATTTCATTAGATTATAAACATTTAACTTAAATTATAACACAGATCGAAATCGCATAAATGTTTCTGGATCTAGTTCTCTAGAACAATCTAGAACACCTTCATTTAACGGGGATCATTATAGTAATCCAGGTAGTAGCGACTCACGATTTCCACCAAATAGCAGTCCAAATGTAAACTTTTCGCCACCAACTAGTAATATATCCCAACAGCAAGGTACAAGTAATATAAATGTACAACTAATGAATGAAGGAAATACTGTTGACAAAAGCAAGGGTGACGCAAATTTGCAACAGTCAGGAGCAAAAATTAGTTTTATGGATGTAAGTAAAATTTTTTTTCTTTATATCTCGTAAGGTTTTTTTTATTACTACTTGATAAATTATAAAAATTATAGTCGTCTTCATCATCATCACCATCAACTAATATTTCAATTCGAAACAATAATACACCAGGAAATGTAAATAATAACGGACCAACAACAATAAAAGGTCATCATTTTGATCCAATATCATCTTTAGCCAAAATGTCAAAACAACTAACTAATACTGGCGCAAATGGATCTTTGAATGAACAGAATTTAGCAAATCAAAGTGGATTAATGGGATCAGTAATTGTACCGGAAGGATTTCCCAATAGTGGAATGTGCATGTTGGGGAGTAATATGTTAAATGTAAATGCCCCAAATGATGGAGATAATAATTTACGCTGCCAAGAAGGTTTCGATATGTGTAATAATTTAGATAATCCAAATTTTGGAAGCATACGAAATTGTCCAAATAATGTAAATCCATATTTTACAAATGGTCCTAATAACGGAATTTTAAATAATATGAGTAGATTTGGTGTTCCAATGATGGGTGCAAGATCCTTATCACCCAAAGCTCATGGGAATTCATTAGCTTTTCAAGGAAATCCAATGAATATGCAACCACTATGTCATAGAATAATGGATCGCAACACTTTAGGACCAGGAATAAGACAACAGCACTTGGGAAATCTGTACAATAATTGTACAAATATTCAAGTTAGAGCAAGTACACCGAATACAATTCAATATATGCCTGCTAGACCTCAAGTAGATAATAATCAGAACCCAAGATTACCACTTAGTTTAGATTTTTTACCACATTTTGGTAGTTCAGTTTTACAAGAAAGCAATGCTAACAACGATATTCGAAATCCTCTTAATAAAATTTCAACAACTTGTGAAGGAAATTCATCAAATTCATCATTCTATTCCAATTCAAATTCAATGTTAACAGAAGATATCAATATAAATAACAGAAGCGGAGTATCTGAAAAGTCAGTATCTAACGCGAACATGATAGGTATCGAGGGTAACAATTCTGGCAATATGGAAAATAACAGTAACAATATGGGAAGAAATTTTGAGACGAATAATTCTAATAGAAATAATAAAAACAGTACCAATATTAATAATAATAGCAGCATAGCCAACAGTAATAATTTAAATAAAGATAATAATAACACTAATGAAATTAATAGCGGCAATAATACTACTAATAGTAGTAATAATTATAACAGTAAAAACATTAATAATAACAGTAATAATAATAATAATAGCAGCAGTAATGACAATAATAATTCTAATAATAATAATAACAATAATAATAATAATAATGGTAATAGTAATAATAGTGGTAATAGCAATAATAGCAACAGTAATAATAATAGTGGTAATAATAATGTTAACAATAATAATAGTAATAACAATTTAACTGGTATGTCAATGCAAAATCACATATTAAATCAGCGTGGACTTCGTTCATCACCAACACAGAGTGGTATATTACGAATATCTGATAACTTAAATAATTGTCCAGATAATACAGGAAGACCCAGCAATGTCATGATGACTGGACCTTCCTTAGGCCAACATTATTTGTTTAATAATATTCCACCTTCAAATATATCATATCATAATTCTCAACATCCACATCATCAACATCATAGTCATTCTTCCCACCCACCACCACCACCTCCAGGAAGCCATCATCATAATATGCATCATCTTCATCATCATCATCAACAACAGCAATTCGGACCGAATAGTGGAAATGATCCTTCGCAGTTCGTATCTCAAATGTTTGCTGGTAATAATAATATAAATTGTGGACTACCCAATCGAGTTTCAAAAGGTACTTACTATAAAATAATTAAATTTTATATTAACAGTTAAATACAAATTTTTTTAAAATTATAAAAACTAATGTTCTTCTTTTTTCGAATTTAAGACGGTGGAAATAATATTGGCCTTAGAATTGGTATTAATAATATTGGTGGTGGTGGTAATATTTCTTGTACAGGTGGCATTGGTAATAATTCAACAAATTTTGAAACGAATCCAAATTTATTGAATAGAATTGATGATAATGATTTAATGATGGGAAATATTATCGGTAATCGTAACGATGAAATGACAAATAATCGATTTAGGCCACAACAACAGCAATTACATTCGCATCAGCAACAGCAACAATCATCACAATTTATTGGTCCATCAATTATCGATCCGAATTATGCACAACAGTATCATAATTTTCAGCAACAACTATATGCAACATCAATAAGAAGTAACAATAATAATAACAACAGTATTAATCATTCAAAACAATTACAACCGCCGCCATCAAATTTAATACCAGCATCATCATCGTCATCAACATCATGTGCTCATAACAACAATGGTAATGGAAATGGTAACTTATTAAATACCACTGGAGATATAAATAAAAATTAAAATATAAGAAAAATAATTGAAACAAAAAACAAACGAAAATTAAATTCAGGGAATTTTTAATTTAAAAAAAAAAATAGTACATATATTTAGATTTTCTTAATTATAATTGAAATAAGAAATAATTTTCATTTTTACAAAAAGAAAAATTTTAGAATCTTTTATTTTGTTTTATGTTAGAATATAAGATTTATTATGTAATTTATAAAATGAATCAATCGAAACAAAATTTTAAGAAAATAATAATTTTACCAATAAATAACTATGAAATAAATTTTTAGATTTTAAGTATTATATGTATATATATATGTACATAAATATACATATACATACACATATTAAGAACAAAATCAGATACATATATTTAGGGAAAAAATAAATAAATGTATAAGAAATTCTTACATCTCATAAAATAATTTCCTTCTTTTGTAAAAAATTAATTGGATATTTTACAAATCATTTAATAATAAATACATATAATTATTTAATAAAAAAAATGGTAATATTATTATAAAAAAAGTTAAATAAAATTATAATCAGGTTTTAAGCAAGATATTTTTTTATTTGGAGTATATAAAATGTATAAATACAGTTCATATCTCTCGATCACCAACAAAGGTGTTTTTGGTAATGCAATATGCTATCGCATTTCTAACTTAGAACTTAAATAACTTAGAAAACAGAAAGACGCAGCTGCAAAAACTACAAATTTGACATTACCATAAAAAATGTTTTTATTTATGAAATCTAATATTGTCACATATTTTTTAAGGTTTAAAAATGAAATCACAAAATTAACAGCCCTAAAATTGCGAATTTCATATTCAAAATTCCGAATTACTAAAATTCTTCTACGAATACTTGTAATAGAGTAATCATAAACTACGTTCGTAGCAAAAATAACCCTCCAAAGACTACGAAAGAAATAATCATAAATTACGTGCGTAGTAAAAATAATGCTCAAAAGCCTACGAACGAAATAATCACACGTGGCAAGCAATTTAAAGAGAATGGTTGTTTTAAATTTCAAAGTTTCCAATTTTTTGTTTAAAATTGAGTTCTTCCAACACAGCTACCATGAAAGGAAATGAACAAGAACGAAAAAAAGACTGCAAAACTCCGTTTTTAAAATATGTCCTTTTTTGTGAAAGTTATATAAATCAAATAACAAATAAATAAATTTTAAATAAACATTTGACAATTGAAATAAAATACTGATTTTGACACACCGAAATTGTTTTACTATTCCTGATTCATATTAATCTCTTCGAAAGGAATTGGTGATAATTTCAAAGTCATAAGTAAGTTCGCAATTGGTAGAATTTTACGAGACGAATTCATGATAGGGCTGTAAATATTTTATTATTTCCAGTTCACTGAAATATAAATTAAAAAGTTTTGTATAGCGCGTATATCCTTAAAATCATAACATGCCGTTATAGTTTTAAAACCAACTGCATTTTTTGACAGCACATGCAGTTCTAAATTGTCGTACAAAGAACATGTTTAGTACTAAGGCAGAATTGAATTAACAAAAAAACAAAAAGTCATGAATTTAAGTTATTCTTGTTAAATTATCAAATAATGAAATTACTAATAAGCCTCAGTTAGTACAGATCCTCCAAAACAGTTGAGTTTACTTTAACAATCCTTTAACAATCTTAATTGAAAAATCAATTTTATTGTTTTATGTATTTTAAAGATCATCGGATTATTTGCAAAGTAAAAGTAAAAATTTGCACTAAAAGGTACAATTTGACGATCGTCAAAAATAACTTGTCATAATCATTTTGACCCGTAAATCATGGTTTTATAATGTGTTGCTAACGCAGAAATTTGCAAAAATCAATGCAAAGCCGCATTTTTTTTTGTTACTGCAAGATGGTAAAATATTTTGTGTTTACAAGATGTCTGAGACGGAATCAAGGTATTTAATTGATTATATATTGATTAACTAAAGTTTTTAATAAAAATATGCTGTTTTATAGGATTCATCTTTTATTTTTGTTTCTTTTTTGTCTCAAACAGCGTCACTTTAATTTTTATAATGATTAATGACATATGCAAATAATTGCAACAACAGACGATTCTGACATCAATTACAGAAATCATGAACACATGATCGTCAAATCGTTGACAATTACAAAATATACCAAAAATTTTTAAAACGTATACTAAAATATCACTTTTTTTATAAATTGATACCAGATATAAATGCGACTTGCTCTTTACCTATACTTAACTTATATTTATGTATTGAAATAACCATACATATTTATTATTTTATGTTTATTATTTATATTTAAATAAATTGATGATGCTCGGATATAACAAAGTTACCCAAATTTTTTAATATCAAAGATTTGAATAAAAAAAGTTATATTCATTAAATATGCGTTCGACGATCTTTAAAATTCAGAACTTCAAGATCATAAATTTTTACTGCTTAGATATCGTGTTCACACTGAAAAATCAAATCGTTGAATTTGCAAAAATTAGAAAAATTCACCTAACATTAAAGCGGTATTTATTTAAATGCTATTTTGTGGATGCGTGAGTTTGTTAATATGTTGACAAAGTTACATTATTTTCATTGCTTGATCCATATTTAACGTTTTTTTATATTAATCATCCGTAATCGACTGACTATTGACTTTGAATATTTTTTACAGGCTCAAAATGATTACACAAAATAATAAACTGAGACCTTAAAACGTTACTATTGTAATCACCTTAATCCTTATTTTATTTTTTTAAATGAAATTTTAATAGCTTTTTTTAAACTTTTTTTATAATTTTTCTTTTCAATCTAATTAATTAATTTAATAGTTTTTATTTTTGTTTTGTTTTTTTTTATAATTCAATTTAATTTCAAAATAAAATAACAAATAAATATACAATTTTTTTAAATATAATGTAAGTATATATATATATATATATATATGTATATACATATATATGCATGTATGTATATGTATATATTTTTCTTTTTAATTATTTTACAAATTAATTAATTATTTAAATTTTTTAATTTTAATTTTAAATGATTTTTAATAGGATCTATTGATTGGAAGTAATGACGATAATATTGCCCAACATACTTTAATTAAAATCCCAATAATAATACATTTAACACACTGATGAAGCCAATATAACCTAAAAGAGAAAAGAAGAAATATTAAATAAAAATAATTGGTAACAGTCATAAGAAATTTAATTATCTATATAACAGAGTCTATTATATAGAGATAGTCTATTAAATAGACTATCTTTATCAAATGCAATCAAAATGTATAAAGTGATAAAACCGCATTTTGAGTAAGGTTCATCTGTCCTGTTTTTAAACAAATGAAAATCAGACTGCAACAAATGCAAAATAGGGGAATGCGGACTGTTCTTAAGCTTAGTAGGTATTCATCTATTAAAATTATGTTAGAAGCGCTAAAGTGGTTTTTAGGTGGTATTTAGGTGGTTAAATACTGTTGAGCTGTACTGTTTTAAAATAAAAAATAATATGTTTCCTAAATATCTATGTGAAAAAATCTTGTATAATAAAGCAGTACATTATTATAGGATGAGAAACAATTTAAATTTTAGATTAGGAAATGTTAGAACAACTTTTAGTCAAAATATGCTTATGTATAAGGGTTTGAAAATGTTTAACAACATGCCGAAATAAAAAACATAACCAATGTGAATTTATTCAAAAGTAAACTTAGTATTTATATTAAACCAAAAGGCTAATTTCAAAGAATTATATAATAATGTGATTAGATATTTAGATGTATGTAGCAATATCTAATTGCTAAATATTTCATATAAATTTTTATTATAATTTTTGTGGTACTTATTTACACCTTGTTAAAATATTTAAATGATTTTCCTTAATAACCAGGTTTTAAGTATAAGATTTTAAGTAAGGTTTAAAGATCAGATACGTAAAGTAAAATAAAATTAATAATATCGTTCCGAAACTATATTCAGTCGTACATTAAAAAAATAAAAATTCGGAAATGGAGCGATGTCGACTCGTAGAGCACTTGTTTAAGGTACTGGCAGTTTTAGACTCTGCAGGAAAAAAAAATAGGAATCGTTCATACACCTTCTCTTAGGTTGTGAAACTTTGAACATGAGAAGGAGCTTCAGAAGGGCTTTATCTTGATAGCAGGGGAGACTGCGAAGAATTAATCCGAAAAGATAATTGGATTTTAAAAAACAAAAGTTAAATAATCATAGTTTTTGTTTTTACCTATGCCAACGTATTAATGCTTGTGGAATTGTTTCAAGTGGATCGTGTAATAAATATTGCCTTATGCCACGAAAATAATGTTGTAAAAATAAATCCCAATTTAATTGACTCATATCAAAGAAGAATATTTCTTTATCTTTTTCGTCTAATTTATCCCAAAGATTTGTAACATTTTCAATATTATATTCCCATTGTCTCATTGAAAAATATTCAATAACATGCATGAAACGATGAATTTTTTTGTAAGTATTTAATAATCTAAAATTATATAAAAAACATATAAATATAGTATAGAATATATAAAATAGTTATCCGTGATTTCAAAATTTCAATAATACGGTGTTTAATATAAAATTCAGCAATTACAACTAGTAATTGAATTATTAACACAGAATATTATTGCATAAAATTGAAATGACGAAATTCTTCAATTTTGCTTTATTCAGCAATTGGATATGAATTACAGTTATAAACTTATAGTTTTTTAATGATAAATTTACCTTGGCTTTTTACCTATACATACACATACAGTATCAAATATTATAGCTGGAACATAATGTAAAAATAATACACTTATCATATGTTTTAGCCAATTTGGATTATTAGAATAACACAAATACCAGATTGCCTTTAATGTTGGATACATCAAACCATATTTTGTTGTTTTCGAAGTAAAATTACCCCATGTCATTTCATTGTCTTTTGATGTACAAAAATTATATACAGGTATATCTTGATTCATTTTTATTGTACTAAAAAAATTTAATGTAAAATATTTTTGAAAATATTAAGATGTACATTCATATTGTATATAATTTTACCTATATCTTTGGGCTATATCCCAGGCTGATGCAATAATACTATTGACACATAAATCAACTGGTACCATATTAGCAGCAGAATTTGGATCACATCGTAATGTTCTTATGATACCAGTACCAGCACCGGCAATAACACCAGTTGGTCCATAAAAATTATCAATCCAACCGCATACGGGATCACGATATGTTGATATAACTGTCAAATTAAAAATTTTTGTAATAAAATAATAAAATTCTTGACTTCAATAGATTACAGTAATACTATATCCAATATACAATTCAAATTTATAGGTTGTAATTGACGAATTGTTTATAAATACAGTAATACTGTTATGGTATGAAGTCTGGGTATATTGCAATACATAAAAATTAATGTATATAATTATTAAAAAATTAATTAAAATATAGGAGATTATACCTATGCCCGGCCGAAACATTCCAACTGGAAGTGATTTACCATATTGATTAATTACATCTTCTGCAATTGCTTTGGTGAATGTATACGTATTTGGCCATTTATCTAGCAATCTATGAAAGATTATTATATTTATATATGAAAAATATATATATACATTATATACTTACATAGGTGTAATAGTATCTAATAATTTATCTGAAGTATATTCTGTTAATAACATCATATTACCAGAATCAATTGGAGGTTCATAAAATTTTTCTTCAATTTTATTTAATGGACATTGTGTATATGCCGTTGATATATGTACAATACTTTTTAAATATTTCATTTCACTACATATTTCTATGATATCTTTACATGCCTGTACATTTATTTGCATTGCAATTTTTAGTTTTTCATCAAAACGTACTGTTGCTGCCATATGAAAAACAATATTAACACGATCTATTAACATTTGACGATCTGTTAATGTTAAACCTAAACCCGGTACCATACAATCACCAGATATACCTTGTATTCTATGACGAAATTTTGGATTTTTTTTTTTCATTATATTGAAAATCTATAATTTAAAAAAAAAAACGTTAGAAAATAATTAAAATTTTATAATTAAAAGCAAATTTTGTTTATTTAACTTACAGGATCGTCAAATATTTCTTCGACTCTGGTGTGTACATCTTTGCTTTTTTTGTTTCGAATTAATAGGAATATGTTTCCGAAACCGGGGCATGATGTAAATAATTTATTTAATAAAACTATACAAAAAAAAGGAAAATAAAAATATTAGTAAAAGAAGAGATCAAAGAAGACTTATATTATGTATTGCTATATAAAAAGATTTATGGGCAAGTAAAACTTTATTAGGCCGTAAAGAATTTCTATTTGCGCTTTTACGTTAAGGCACCATTCCGACCTTTTAAAATTAATATTTATTTCTAACTCGAAAGAGAGTTTATGACTTAAAATTTGCAAAAGTAAAATAAGAAAAGTCTTTCACGTCGCAGAATATTCTTTTAAGCTCTGCCAATTTCCATTCCAATAGTTTTACTTGCTTGTGAAAGTTTATACAATATACAAATATATAATAAAGCCAGTTGCACCCTGTATTTATTATATTAGAGAAAATATAAAAATAATATAATTGTAAAAAATTGTTTTCAACTTACTTTTACCTAAAAAACCTGTACCACCTGTTATTAATATATTTGCTCCATAATAAAAATTTTGTAGTGGCGTTAATTCTTCTTCAATATTATATTCATTTAATATTTTCATAGTATTAATGTACATACTAATTTATTAATTTTTGTTGTCATAACTTATAAATTAAATTCATATCTTTTTTAATATTGTTTTTATATATATATTTTATAATTTAAATACTCAAAATATCAATTATAATTTTTAAAGAGTAACATACATATATAAATAAGTAAACTATGAAATTGTATAAATTATTAATTAATATATTTTTTTGAAAAATCTACTTTTTCTGCATATTTTAATTATATTTACGGTATTGCATATATTTAGGTGTAAGTATAACAAAATTATTTTATATTTAAGCTTTTTCTAGAAGTATTTTTTTGTTTTTTTTTTGTTTGCTGAAATATTCTGAAAATAATAAAAGAAAATTTTTAATAAAAATTAATTATGAAAATAATGATATATATATAATATATAAGAGCAATCATAGTCTTGTCCAATATTAATACTACAACTAAATGCTGTAACCTACAAAATTTCTCTTAATTAATTAAAATTTCAAATGAATGAATGGAGTGGTGATCACTGCAGTATATTTTATTTATATTGCTGTTAATATGTACCGTTGTATTGAAATTTTCCATTAATCCAAGATTAAAATTAAGTTTTGACACATGACAGTAACACGTAACTGTTGGAAAAAAAAATGTTTTTTACGTTACAGAAGAATGTTTTATATAGAGCAGCCGTTGGCAAAATACGGCCCATCATTCTACTTCCAAGAAATTCATCATTCTACTTTCAAAAACTTTAAGAACTCACTCATAAATAACAAATATAGGTACATAAAATTCCATACAAGTTTATTATTTGTCAAAACAAAACATTCAATAAATAGGTAATGTACGAAATTCGAGCGGGCCATACTCATACTCACATAAGTAGTACATATTTGAACATAACCCACAAAAGTTTGCCGATGATTGATGTAGAGCGTTTACATTTACCAAAATATGGAATAATATAATATGTACGTACTATTATTTTAAATGAAAGTTGTTTTAAATGAAAATAGTCTCAACTATCAAAACATTTAAATGCAATTTTGTGTACCATATATATACAAGTTTGTTTTTGACGGTATTTTATAAGCGGTTTAAAAGTCACAAGTCATGTGTCTTGTAGAGTTGCACTGAAGTAAAATTTGTAAACTGAATATTGTTTTTGTTAAGCCCCTCATAGCTATAAGTATTTTTTATATGCAGAAAAAATCTGGTCCTTTTTTTCGAAAAAGAGTATATTTGCACTGCCCCCCAAACCCACCGCCAAAATCAAATCATTTTTTTGCTAGAAATTGATCAAAGAACCATCCCTGAAACTATTTGCTTGAACCACCTTATGCGAAACATCTTGTATATGTATATATTAAAGTTAAATTAAAATAATATTTAAAAAATTAAGAAATATTAAACAAATTACACTCCGTGATTATATATACAATAGTTTTTCGAGTGTTAAAAGGAATTTACACAAAACCATGTGTATGTAATTCATAAACATTTTTAATAGTTAATAAGAAAAAATTTATGCAAGTATATATACATATGTATATATATGTGCACATAGAACAAAATAGAATATACTCAAGTACTTTGAACATCATACATATTTAAATGAAGAAAAACAATAAAAACAAAAACATGGAAAAAATGTCAATACCGTAAAAGTATTTATACAAGGAATTTTATGGAGAAAACAATTTCAATTGTATGTACATATACAACATACATATATGTATATGTACATATTTTATCCAATGAAAATTAAATAATTAAAATGATCTTTTATTTGCATTCTCTTATATTTATTCAATTATTCAAAAATTCTACAATTATTTATTCTTCACACAATTTATTATTAATATTTATTTTTCTCTTTTTACTTTTTCTTATTTTTTTATATAATATATTTATAAGTACGCACTTAATTTATATTAAAATATTTCTTCAATTACATAAATATATACACTTAATATACAATGTGTTGTATGTACATACTTATAAGATAAATGAAAAAAAAATTGATAAGTCAATAAAAATGTGAAGAATTCAAGCGATCTTTTCAATTAGTTTTCAATAATAATATTTTTTTTTTAATTTTATTTAATTTTATATATACATACATACATATGTATTTAGCTTACATATTTACGTAGATTTGTAAAATACAAATTAACATACAATTTTTAGATGGGAAACAACTTCGGTAAATAACATTTTGAAAACATGTAATTCGAAAGAGCAAAATTCTATTCACAAAAGAAAAAATTTGAAAGACCCCCCCCTAGACTTGACAATAGATAAATTTGAATGCTGTTCGAGATCGTAATAATTTTCCTGTATACCCGCTTACACTATGTTGAGTGAACTTAATTTTGAAGAAAATTGTAATTAGCGGAAAATATGAATTGTCTAATCTTAAGTAATCATTAAATATAGGTTTTGAATTTTGATCTTAAACTACGATCGATCAAATTTGTAGAGAAGCGAGATGAAAAACCAAAACTAGCTTAAAATTGCACTAAAGCGCAATGCACTGTATCAAATACCTATTTCGCACACGCCACATAATGTGTACTTCACTGCGTAGATCAAAGTATGTATGTATGTACTTATAAATTTCAAAAGGCAAAAATAAATTCTGATGGAGCCTATAAAATGAATTAATAAAAGAGAAATAGGTATATGTTTTCATATGAGCAGCAAATTTAAATTTACATATTTTATTTGAATGAGGGCAAAAAAGATACAATAATTAAGCGAGTTTTATTCAAAAAATAGACTTAGAACTATTTTGATCTGAAGTACCCATGTTATATCGAATATATGTGTGTATGTATATATAAACCAACGTATAGCTTCATTTAGTGTTGTATAAATTCATAAAGTCCTATAATGTAGTTTGAGAATAAAGATGTCTGTGATAAAATTAAATAATAATAAATTCAAAAAACAAAGAAAAAAAATGTCTGTCGTCTTTTTTGTTTATATTTGTTTCTTTTTTTTTTTTTTTAAGAAATGACGGTTGATTTGAATTTATTTACAGCCATCAGGTTATTTAAGAAAAATAAAATCTTTTTTATTATTCATATTAAATATTTTTGTTTTGAATAAAATTTCAGAAAGGAATCAAAATAGCATTCTCATTAGAATTACTGGAAAAGGAGGTGAATCAACCCCAATTACATAGGTCACCAGAAACTAAAAAAAAATCGATCCATATAAAAAGTACCTACATAAAATTTATTTCTATTGGTGTTATTACTATATGTCAGAGTGGCCGCGTTGATTCCCCCCTCACAGTGCAGAACAGTACGGTACAGTAAGTAGCTTTATTAAAAATATGCAAAACTAACATCAAAAGCGTCAATCAAATTTTAATAAAAATACAATTATTTCTAAATTGATGAATCAAGTCAAATTGACGTAAAATTTTCAGTATTTATTTTTTTTTTTTATAATTTATATGAATAATATGTAGATATGTATATAAATTAGTGTAAGAAATAAAATTAATTTGAAATTAGAATTTGTATAAATATTTAATTCATGACTTGTTTTATTTTTAAATTTATTTAAAAATTTAAAAAATAATTAAAATAAATTAAAAAACACATCAGGTAGACAAAAGACACATTAAAAATAATTTGTTTTTTTTATTTTTATTAGTGTTTTTTTTCTTCTTTCGCTTTTTTTCATTCATTTTTGTTTCATTCATCATTACCTTATTTAATTCTTTAAAAAAAAATTTATACCTATAAATTTAAAGTTCTGCGTTTAAAATTAGTATACAAAAGACATGTGTATGTACATATTTGAATCAATTATGTATGTGTATATGTATTGATATATAGGCTAAGAAAAAGTAAAGATATTTAATTTTAAATATGTTACATGTCTATCTACAAAGAGTATACAAATTACTCAAAAGAATCTAATTTTTGCAAGAACAAAGTGAGGGTGTGCAAGGCCATCTTATTAGATAGAAGAGAATTCCTCAAGAAGATGGGCGGCGATCATATTAAATGTCTTATTAAGTGCAAATATAAAAAATTTCTTTGCTATTTAAAAAATTTATGCAAGAAATGAACATTCGGGATTCTTAAACGAACATTTGGTCAAATTGATCCGCTAAAAGAGAGAAATGGTATTAGGACCTACATTATATAGAGTGAAATGTAAAGGAATTTCGAAATTTATTAATACTTAATTTTTGGTGATCTTAATAATTCATTATAATTGTGTTTTTATAAAAATTATGATATCTTAACTTATTAGAAATTAAGGTAGATATCATAAATTAAGATTTTAGAAGAGTGTAGCGTGCGTATATTCAAAGACTCTTGATTGTAAAATTGCAGTAAAACGGTTTTAATATACATGCATATAATTGAACTTGAAAGTTATAATTGCTGAATTGTGTATCGCAGATCTAAAATATTACTGAAATTTTCAATTCACGATATACATACATACACGTGTATTTCTATATTTTTTGTACGCGTATGAATGTATGTATGTATTAAAACTTTGAAGAAACTTTGTATTAATCAAAGAAATTTTTGAAAGAATTCGAATTTTTAAGAGTCATATAGCAAAAATCAATGTACACAAATTAAAAAATTCATAAAAAGCCAAACCAAGACAGAAAAAAAAAACAAACTGAATTTTATAAAAAAAAGCCAATTAAAACGGTAAATATTTACAAAAATAAAAGCATTACAATGGAATATCAGAATGTTTATTGAACGGTATTTGTTTTTTATTTTGCTATCATTCTCTTCTCTGATTTTTTTATGATTTCCAAAAAAAAAAAACTGGCTTTTATATTTTCATTTAATCGGCGCTTTACGTATGTAAATAGGTTTTTCAGCTCTTCATGTCTTCAAATAAAACCGGAATTTATTAAAAAAAAAATTTTTTTTTTCTTTTGAGAAATTTTTCTTTTCATTATTTTTTTTTTTTAATATTTGCTTCTTTTTTATTACTTTCTTTCTTGAAAGGAAAAGTAACTTATGTATATTTTTTTATTAATTTTTTCATTTATCATAAAAGTGAATGACAGAGTTACCATAATAATGCGATTTTCTACATTCATACATATACATAAATATTACATAAATTTTTATCTATAAAAATAAATGTTTTTTCTTCAAAATTGCAACAATACGGTATAAATACACAATTCAGCCCGCGAGTTTATAATTGTGCCTTAATATCGTATTGAGGCAGAATTATAAACTCGCGGTTTCCAAAGTGTTATGCTCTCATAATTAGTTTTCATTTAATAGTTTCAATTATTCCTGATTTCAAAATTATATTTATATTCGGTAGTAATACGGAATTCAGTAATATGTTAAAGTCAGGATAATATTTAAAAGCCTTATAATAGCAGAAATGCAACAATAGTAAATACATATACGTATACATAAATATATAACATAAACGTAACATATGTATAATTTATCTGTACGTAACTGTAAATTTTCAATATACGTTATGTAATTATGGTAAAACTATATTAGTGCATAATTCCGCTTATGCGTTGCAAATGCTGAATTGTGTAATGTAAATGATGTAATTTGTTACAATAAAAATTAATTTTTTTTATTTCGAAACTCTGTATAGGACTTGAATTACACTATTAATTTTTTCAATCTTCCTACATCATATTTATTAATAAAAATGGCTTTAAAATTGCTAAGCAAATAAGTAATTTATTTAATAAATTATTTTTTTTTGTCTCAGATCACCGTCGCCTATGTGTATATACATACATACATATGTCTGTACTTAATAATTTTGAAAAATTGCTTGTAAATTGCGATGTTACATTTTTTTTTATAGATGAGATTTAATTTCAATTTTTTCGCATATAACTAATAATTAATAATTTAGTCGAATATAAATACATATATACATATGTGTACTCGTATCTATAAATATTGCGATACAATGGTATTTGTATATAAAGTTAACACTTTAATTCTTACATAAAAAATAAAAAAAAGTTACTCAAATCTGTGGTTTTGAATATGCGGCCATCAGATTATTTTGAGCGTTTCATGTTTCTTCATTTTGATTTTGAGTATATGAGAATTTTTTTATGTTGATTTAAAAATAAATTTCAATAAGTACTCATTTTGAAGTTTTCGCAAAATATTCAATATTATTGAACTAATTGAATTATAATAAATTATAAAGAATTGCTGAAAGAATCAAAATCGAATTTTTTTTTTTCAGACCCCTAGAAATATGCAAAAAAATCAATTTCGAGCATATAATTCGATTTTCGAAAAAATTGCGCTTAATGGGTTTTACTTCTACAAAACCAACACTAAAAAAAAGTAAAAAAAAAATAATTTAAATATAAAAATTTTATGTATGTATGAACGTTATGTTTAAAAGATTTTGATGTAAATAAAGTAAATATTAGTTTTTGAATTTGAATATTTTGAATCAATAAATCAACATTTTATTGTAAAAATAAGAAAAAGAAATAAATTTGATGGAGATTAATTTGATGAAGTGGGAGCAAATATACATGGTAGCCGTTTTTAAAAAATAAATAACGAAATTAATAGAATTAAATCAGATATTTTCTGTTCTGTAACGCGTACAAGAATGGCGTCTACTAAAATGCCGATTCGAAATGGTTTTTCAAAATGTTTTCAAATAAATGGATTGTACACAGCTTTTCAAAATTTTCCCAACGATAAACCGGTGAGGACTTATATTTGATAAGTTTTCGGAAATCGGAAACAAAATCTATAAAAGTTTAAATTAAAGTAAAATATTTAAATTTTGAAATTCTATTTGCAATTGGGATAAAATATAGGCAAAATCTTCGGCCTATGGTAACACTTTAAATATTTCTTAAGCGGGGAAAGTTTCTTTCTTTTCAAGCATTTTTCTTTGTGTCTTGTAAGTATACACAAAAATTTTATATAATAATTTATGTATAGAGGTACCATCCGTAAAATGTCTGAAAATTGAAGTAATAAAAAGAGACAAACAATAATAAAGACGAAAAAAAAGAGCAAACAAAAAGAAAATTTTTTGGAGAAATTTTTGAATTATAGATGGCAATATTCCGTGCACACAAACATTCTTGCAAAGTTTTAATATAAAAAGTTTTTGTTATAAAAAAAAAAATTTTTATGCGTTATTAAAATTTAAAAAAATTTTTTTTTATACATAAAAATGTAAAAGTTTAAAGAAATTTTTGGTTTTTTATTAATTTACACATAAATTTACACATAGATAAATATATACATAATATGCGTGTCATGAAATGTGGATGCATATATTACACACGCTTTGATATTATGCAAGTGGGCATATAACAAAATATATTTACATTAAATATATACATATGTGTGAAAGATGATGCTCCAATGCAAACCTTGAATGCGGAACCATTTATTTGCACATTTTATATATTTACGTACATACATACATACAATTCTAATATATGAATTACTATAATATTGTATTACATTATACAATTCAGCAATACAGTTCTTATAAGCTGAATTTCAAAAATAATACAGATAATCGAGAAAAAAAAAAAGTTGAAATCAGCTTATAAATTCTAATTGCTGAATTGTGTAATTGATAAAATTTTATAGTTCTAATATCACGGTACATACTCAACCTCCGAAAGAATTTTTTTTGAAGAGAAATTGAAGAGATCTTATACAAAATGCAGAAAAGGAAAAAAGGGAGAAAGATGAGTGGGAGGCCTTTTTGATTTTTTTTTGAAGATAAAAAGGCTAGTTTGGCAAATCTATTTATCTATGACTTAAAAATTTGTCATAATAGCGTTATTTATACGTAATTCAGCTAATGAATTACAATTGTAAATGTAATGTTTTTAATTTTTTTTAAATGTATTTTGATATTTTTATTATTTTTTTTGTATTTTTTGCATATACAAAAATTGTATATTGCATATAAATTGTATTGAGAATAGGGCGGGGGGAGGTTTTCTATGTATTCATTTATTTACTCTTCTGTATTTTATTATTTCAATTACACAATTTTTCTTCAAAAATTACATTTTTTTTTTAAATTGTTTAAATTTTTTACATTTTTATTATTTTTCTTGTGTTTCTTTTTTTTTTATTTGAATATGTGGGTTTTCAATTTGTTTATCTTTTTGGTTTTTTTCTTTTTCTCAAAATTCTTGTCTTAAAAAATGTTATGAAAGTTTAAAAAAAAATTTTTTTTAATTAAAATTAAGGGGGGGGGGGTGATAATCATAGTGGTTTCACAATTACACCAAAACTGTAATTTGTTTGTCTTTTGCTTTTATTTACTTATTAATCATTTATTATTATTAATAATCATTATTATTAATTTTAATAAATGTCCCCGAATCTATTGTTGTCCTGAACATTTTATTCTTGTTTTTAAGTAATTACTTTTTTTCAAAAAATTAAGTAAATAAAATATTAAATGACGGGGTCTTTGTTACTTTATTCCGAAATCAAAATAATTTTTAAATAATTTAATAAAACCTTTACTGTTGGGCGCAGACTAGCCTCCTAGCGCCACTTTTATTTCAAATTGTAAAATGTTTAAAATTTTAAATATTTTTTTAATAAAAATTATTTTGTAATTTTTTGATTTTTCTGCATAAATATATATTAGTTCGCTTAAAATAACACAATTTTTACTTGCCATTATGAAAAGAGCAATTAAATTTTAACCGTTTTAAATATATTATTCGCAATTATTATATAAAAATGTATTATCCAATATGTCAAGTGAAATTTCTCTATATAATGTTATTTTTATAATAATTATTTACTTTGTAATATTGTTATTATGTGTTATTATGTTAAGTAAATAGAATACATACCTATATTTTTATAATCTATTTCTGAATTAATAAAATTTACAATATTTAGCATTTTTGTAGATTGATGGGAAATTTAATTATAATCAATAATATGTTAATGCTGATTAAATTCACAATTTTTCTGAATTTTTTATTTAATCAGTATTATAAGTTAAATTGTGTTACTAATATCATTAATATTAACTGCATTTCAGAAATCAACAGGTAGTATAATTTAACGTATAAAATTAAATGTACATACATATGTATGTATAAATTTTAAAAACAACTAACAAGAACTGAAACTGGAACTAATGTATGTATATATAAATATATAGTAAACAATATTATTTTGTGAATTAATTTGGTAAGGCTGTGTATTCTTTTTTTAATACCTTGATTCCCAAAATTCGGTAATTCGGTATTAATACATAATTTACACTTATAAGCTGAATTGTTTATCAATGCTGTATTACTGCATTTTGGAAATTAAGGATACTTATGTCCTTTTTAATTAAATCCCAAAATAAATTTTTATAATGTACTCTTTTTTATAAAATTAAAAAATTTAAATACGTACGTATGTATTGTATTATATGTATGTATATGTAGATGCTTTGTATAAATGAAAAATTGAAAATTTATACCTACATACATAGTTATTTCGTGTAAAAAAGAAACCGTTTTGTTTTTTTTTTTAGTTAACTGAATTTGTCTTTCATCTCTTAAAATTCCTAATTTCTTTTTTTTTTTTTAAATTAAATTCATTTTATAAAATTTTTATATATTTGTATAATAAAAAAATATTATTCATATCCATTTATTTGTATAAGCGTGTGTACCTACATATATACTTATATATAGGAAAAAAATTATAACGGGAAATAAAAAAAAATAAAGATAGAAAAATATTTTTTTTTTTTGTAATTACCTAGTTATTGTATGTTGCTTTTTTCTCACTTAATAAAATTTAAAAAAAAATTAATTTCTTTTCAAAAAAAGTGAAACGATTTTTAGCAAGAAAAATATACACAAACAGATAATATAAAAAAAAAATAAAAGAATAATATCAAAAAATTTATCACGTTTTTTTTTCACATACAAAATTTTCTTCTTTTTCTTCTTCTTTAAACATAACACACAATCAAAATTTACAAAAATTTCTTTTCTATATCAAAATAAAAAAAAAAGTATGCAACGGACGAAAAAGACAACGACGAAGATCACGGCGACGACAACAATATTATACTGTCAATAAAAACTGTTAAAAGGCTACTAACATAACAGACTTATAAGCAGTTTCAAATTAAAAAGTTTAAATCGTTCGATTTTTGAATTATTGTTTTTTTTTTTTTATTTTTTTCATTTACTTTTTACATATTCTATTAAATTTTTTATTTTTTCATTTTTGTTATTTTTTTTTGACGACAAATACGAAAAAAAAAATGATGCTGAACAAAAAACTACAATAACGGTGCAATGTAAGTATATACGTATGTATGTATGTACATATATAGTGTACAAATTAGATTTGCGATGTTCCAGCACATGACGTTGTACTTCGCTTTGTTGACAGAAAAAAATTGCCTAATTAAGGGCTTTTTCGAATATTCATTTCTAATTTAGTTCTTAAGTGAAGTTTGTTCCTTTTTGCAGCTGTGAACTGACTCAATTGTTTAATATAAATAACAACAGAAGTAAAATTCATTTAAAACAGTATGTATAACAAGAACAACAACACAATAGTAAGATTTTTGTGCAAGACGAATAAAATAACGTTATTTTATAATTATATTTTTAAATATATTTTAAATATTATTACTCGTATCCTATGATCTTTCCGTAAACCATAGTTATTATTAATTGGCGTTAGTTCAATTTAACATCCGAAATCATCGTAAATCTGAATTTTTTCGATAATTCGACACTGCACTGACTTAACTAAGTTAAATAAAAAAGTTTTTTTAACTACTTCATTAAAAGTTGCTCTTGAAAAGCTTAAATATCTGCTCTCGGATCCATAAAACAAAAACTGAACAAATTTCTGAAAAAGCTTTTATTCGAACAACTGTGAAAAGTTTTCAAATGTTTAACAAACTTTTTTTGCAGTTGAGACAGTTCACAACCGCAAAAAGGAACAAACTTCACTTAAGAACTAATTTAGAAATGAATATTTGAAAAAGTCCTCTATAAACATTAAATTCTAAATATTGATTTTGTACCACCCTGTATTAAGATAAAAAAGAAAAAAGTAAGTTTGACAAACGCTTTACATTTTTTCTTTCTTTTTCTTTTTTTTTTAGTTAATTTTTTTTTATAAGAGGTGGAAATTAAAAGAAATTAAAAAAAAAAAAAGAAAAAAAATTAAAATTAAGAAACAGCAACAAAAACAGGGTAATAACGCTGCAACAGTTACACAAAATAAGTAACAACAACAATCGCAGCAGTAGCAAAAAAAAATTAATCAAAAAAGCAGTTAGAAAAAACAATAACTAACTAGTAATTTTAAAAATTAATTTTAAATTATTTCCCATATTAAAGTAGTTTCGTTATAGAGTAAAGATTAAAGAATACTATAAACTAGGATGTTTGACCCCATCTTTAGACAGAGATAGAAATATTTATAGTAAGAAAATTCTCAAGAAATTATGTAGCGCACTTAAAAATTATACAACCAACCAAACTGTTCGAATGAATATTTCGGGGGGTGGTCATTCCAAAGATGAAGCGTATAAAACTGAAGAACATTTAGAGCAGTTTTAATTGCTGCTATCTTATTTCGCTAGAGTGAGGAAAATGAGACATAACATCATAAGTATTATGCTGTGTGGGTTCTCAGTTGATATTTTTCATATATTATTTTTTTGATTAAGTTTCATTTTTTTTTAGATTCATCTTTTAATATCAAATTTAAAAACATTTAGAATCATTCATTTCTCTTATAATTCACAATTTATGCACATTTATAAGTATAATTTGGTTTAGAATATTTTGGAATGCCAATACAAAAACAATAAGAAATAGAAAGGAAAAGAAATATGTTCCACTTTTTTTTTTTTTTGTTGGTGTTGGTGTTCAAGTCAATTTCAATTTGATTTCAAAGATATTATGTTGGGGCAACTATCGTGAACTCATATGAAACATACACACATAGCAAATGTAGTTATATAAAATTTTGGAGAATTCTTTTAATTTTATTTTCTACTTTTATTAGCATGTTTTTGTGTACATAAAATTGAACAAAAATCTGCTATAATACCTATAATATTTTTAATTTTTTAATTTGCCTGTTCGACTTTCTAATTTTTTTTAATTTGAAAAAATTATTTAAATTTGAATTACATACGTACCTAGGTATGTATTTCTCCTTCTCAAAGTTGAATAGCCCTTTATTATCCTAAAATTGCTGTTTTTTTTTGGATGCTTATAGTACATAATTCATTATTGAGTTAAAATTGCAACCGTTAAATTTTATTAATCCCATTGAAATTGTGTTTTTAGCTTCGTTCCGCGCGGAATTAAAATATTTGTTAAATAAACGAATTTGTTGCTGTCCTTTAATTTTGACTAAATATCAATGTTTAGTGGTCTATTTCTCTTAACTAATGCTTCATCCAGATCAAAATTCAAAATTTGCTAATTGATCCGTAATTGCCAACTAAGTCTTAAAATACATATACATATGTATATAAGAAAATGTGCTATTTTATAAACTGTCCATTTAAAACAAAATCTACTGATATTTAGATTGGTAAAAGTAAAACCTTAAAAATCAAAAATAACAACAAAAAAAAAAAAGAAAATTTTTTTCACAATGATCAGGTTAGAGTTTTCTTTTGCTTTTCGTTAGAGCACAAGACAATAAAAAAATCATTTTTTTTTTCATTTTGCGTTTACGTGTAGTGTACATTGGACAATTAATAAAAATTATGTTGTAAATTTCAGTTAACGAGATATATACATATATGAACATACATATATTTAAATATTCTAAAAGATGTGGTAACTCTAAAATGTGTATAAAAGTTGTGAACACTCTTTGTACTGAATTGAATCCAGTTGGAATGTAACATCGAAATTTATTTAAAAAAATTAAATTTTAATAAAGATATTTTTCTACTCCAATACAAAAAAAAAATTTCCAATATTTAACACTTGCGGGACACATTTAAATTTATATATATATATATATATAAGTTTATAAAAATATTAAGCGTATACCTACATATATATATAAATTTTTTATTTTTCATCATAAAGAAATGAATAAATGAAATTTAACATAGTTTAGTTAACTTAATCTATGTGGAATATATGTAAAATAATGGGTGATTTCCCGTCACAGTTGTAAGTATCAAAGTTGATGTAGTATATGGGGATTTTCTCACTATTTGACCATAGAGTAAACTCGAATTTCAAAAATGGTGAGTGAGATTGGCGCCTGAGTACAATGTTTATAATAAATTATGTATTAAATTTTTGATTATATGTAGTAGTTTATAAGTTTTGCGAGCTGTTGAACAAACAATTCAAACTGTAATTATTAACAGGAAATGTTGGCACCAGTTTCACACTATTGGACAACAAACAGCCAACACGCCATATACTATGAATGTATGTATTCATAAATACTTAGTTTTAATGAAGAGAACAATTTTATACATAGCAACATTTTATAACACTCTGGAAACAAAAATTACTTATTTTTAATTATTCAATGAAAAATTAACGTTAAGCCTTAAAATTTTTTTATTATGTGTACAGTAATGGAAAACTTTATCGTATAAAATAATTACAATCGTAATATTATCATTTGAAATTTATATGATGGCTACAAAAATCAACTTAATTTTTAAATCCACATATTAGCCTTAATAATGTCTCCAATGAGTTTCAAATTTATAATTTTTGTATTAAAGTGTTGGAAGGAACTGCTTTTGCTAATACGATATTTCTGATCAATTAGAACGGGGGTAGGATACTATTAAAAAATTGTTCCGAACCGCTTACTACTACACTACTGACTATGTGTATAATAGATTTTATTAAATTATTTGATTTTGTTTCTGTTTTGTTATAGTTTTAATCCCTTTTTTTTTCTTACTAAAATTAAAAAGTTATTAGAAATTTTTTAATTTTTTTCTTATGGTTTCTGTTACTTGAATAATTTTATTGTTATTTTTTCTAAGAGGGCACATTTTTTGAACTAGCAACATATGTATGCTGAGTATACTCTTCTAATTTTTATATTTTTCCCTTAAATCTACACAACAACAATGCTTTGCTTGAAATTATGATTGACCTTCTTTCTTCCACATTTATTGTAAATAAATTATAATTTGAGATTTGTAAATTATTATCGCATGCCTTACAGAAATTACAGTAACGTTAACATAAAGTTAGCAGCTTATCAGAATCAGGCAACTTTTGATTTAAAAATGGCACTTTGTAATACCGGTATTAATTACCAATTCAACTTATAGATTTTAATTGCTGAATTTTGTATTAATACCTGAATTTGAAGTATTACTGCAAAAGTGCTAGTGGTGTTTTTATAAAAAAAAAATATTATAACACAAAACAACATAAATTGTAAATTTATTGCATTTTGCAATTATTACACTTTTATACGGACAAATACCTTAACATTACTTTAACAATAATTTCGCTTATTCAAACAATAATTATACATTACAAAAAAAAATAAGTATGTGAAATATAAGCAAGTTTTTTGCATTTGTAAGTTTTATGTTAACATACACACAATATTATAGAAAAAATTTTTGTATAATTGAGTAATTCAAAGATTTACATACGAAAAAAAACAAAAAAAAAATGGAAAAACAAGGAAATAAAATTAATAAATGTATTAAATATTACGGACATTAAGCGTATTTTTTTAGGTTAGCGTAAAAAAGTGAAAAATAAAAAACAAATTTGCTGTAATTAAAATTTGCAACAAAGAAAAGTATTTTTTTTTATTATCTTTGTTAACCAAACAAATTTTTTGATTTTTTTGTCCCATTTTCCTTTCCCCATATAAGCACTTTTTATTTTTTACTGCATAAGATTCCGTGACCTCAAAAATGTATGGTAGTATTGTATTAAATAAAAAATTCAGTAACTTATAACCCATTAAACAGAAATTCTGTATCGCAATAACAGTATTGAAATTTTATTATTACTGCAATTTTAAAATCTTAAATTTATTATAATTAAAATTATTCTAATATGTATAAAGCATTAAAATTTCATGTAGTATCGACTATGAGCATCTTACCAAAAAAATGCAATTCTATCGTCAACATAAATTATTGGATGAATTCGTGTTTGCCGTGTATTTCTATTTGCAATACAAATTTCATTATTATAATTTGACTTTAAATTCTATATTTTGGTATGGTATAGATAGATGTTCTATATATAATTTCACATTAAATTATTATTTAAAAAATAATTTAAGCGAGAAGTGATATGAAACTAAAAATACGGTTGCTAAGTTTAGGTTTATAGAATTTTTAAGTTTTCTGTTTTTGGCTCCGCCTTGAACAAATTTAGAAAAAGAATCTAGAACAATTCTGCAGTATGTTCAACATTTATAAGTAAATTCAAGACACTGATGATATATTTTATGACATTTTTCAATAAAAATTATTATATTTTGAACGATAAATAATTTAAAATAGATCCTATATAAAAAAATTAATTTTATAATCATCAAAAGGTGAACTTTGAACAAATTTTATTTTACTGTTAAAATTAAAAAATAAATACTTATAAAAGGTGATAAATTTTAAAATCAGTATAAAATAATTAAAAATGTAAATTATATATTTGAGTATTTTGCATTATTACATGTTTGTTTCTGTAACTTTTCTATTTATTTAATTATGTACATATATTTTTTTTAACAAGTCACAAATAAAATTTTTCCATTTTCAGTATAAAAAAAAAGTATATAAAATTAAATTTTTCATGTATAATAAAAAAATTATAAATAAATAATTAAATAAATTTTTTTCTGGTAGTGTTCTAAATTTACATAAACGCTACATGTCTTCAAAATTGCAAATATACACAATTTCAGCAAATAAAATTCATAAACTGAATATTATATATTATATATAAAAAAAAGTACCGCATGTCATGCAATAGCCCTCGATTCTGAAATCAGTTAAATCAAATTGACAATTGGTATACAATTAAATTAAATTTTTGTTTTAAATAAGTATTGTAAAATTTTCATGTAGACACCATAAAATTATTATTTTATAAAATTTAAATTCCACAAAACTTATGCAAAATAATTTTACTTTTGTAAATAATGTAATTTACCACTAATGTAAACTGAATGTTCCTTTTAATTAATATTAATTATAAAATATTTTTAAATAATATATAATAATATATATGTAATAAATATTATTATATATTATTTAAAAAATATAAAATAAAATATAAAAATATAAAATGTAAATAATATATAAATGTAATATTTCTTAACTAAAATTCAAAATATGTTTGTAGTAATAATTTCTCTTCCTTATTTTTAAAAAGAAGAACATACATAAAAATAAATACAACATCCAAAAAATATGCAATTTTTATTTAATTATCAAAAATTTTACATTTTATTTTTGCTCTCTTATTATTTGAAATCTATTCTCCTTATAGTATGCATTTTTTTTCTAGTTTTGTTTTGATTTTTAGCTCATATGCAAAATAGAAGAAAAAATATGTAATTATATGTATGTATACAATTACTAATTATATCTACGTAAAATAAAAAATAAATTAATAAATTATAGGACAAAATCGACATGGGTTTTGTATAATTTCCTCAAATTCTTAAAATTTATAGTTTTGTAAGTATACTATACATTGGAAGTAAAGTATACATCTATTGTAACTATACAACTATAATAAAGTAAAGTATACAAATACTATTGTAAGTAAACTATACATCGTTAATAATGTAATCAAAATAATAGGTTTATAGACATTGAAAATCATATTTTCTTATACATCTATTAGAAATTATCTCACATTCTAATGTCTATTCCAAAATGAAAGAAAATCCAAAAAGAAAGGAAAAACGGATTTTTACAGCTTCTTTTTTTTAAAAATCACTAACTGATATATCATAAATTCCGTCTAAAAGTTCATCACAACGATTTTGATTTTCTGAGCTTCTTAAAAATTGGAATGCCTCATCAATACCATCAATATATGGACGTAATTGATTTGTTATTAATAAATCATCTTCATCCTCCTCATCATCCTCATCAATATTATTATCGTTATCATTTATATTATGATCATTAACATTTTTATTATTATTATTATGATTATTATTATTATTGTTATTATTATTATTATTATGATTATTATTGTTGTTATTGTTATTGTTATTATTATTATTATTACTATTATTATTATAATTATTATCATTAATATCATCAATGCTATTATTATAATTAATCATGTAATTACTATAATTTCCCGTTAATGATGTTGACAATGATTTTGTATTAAATGATAATGTTGGTGATGATGATACTGGAGACAATGATGATGATGATGATGAAGATAATGATGAAGATGATATGGATGACAATGATGATGTAAAGGATTTTTTAATTTTTCTAATTTTTTTTAGTGATGCTGATGATGATTTCTTTTTCTCAATTTCTAAATTTTTTATTCCAAATTTTTCCATAATTATTTGATGTTGTTGTTGTTGTTGTTGTTGAATAACAGTTATATCTGGTATTTCATTTATTATTTCAGCTATTATTGCCTGTGGTGGTGATGATGATTGTGATGGCGATAATGATGCTAATGATATTTTTCCAGTTTTTCTTGTTGAATTTATTGTTGCTGTTGGTGCTGTTGGCATTGATGTAGTAGTAGCTCCTTTTTTGATCTTATCATTATCATCAATATTATTATCCTCTTTTGTTGTTATATAATCCAAATTAATCAACTGATTTTCATCATGATCATTATAATTATCAATTTTATTTTGAATTGATATTGTATAGTAATTTGGTAATTGTTCAACAATAACATTTGGTCCATTAATTGGTGAATTATTTAGGAATGATGTAACAATAATATTTTCATCCATATTATTATTATTATTGTTATTATTATTATTATTATTATTATTATCATTATTATTATTATTATTATTATTATTATTATTATTATTATTATTATTATTTATATTATAATTATTAAAATTTGTGTTATTTAATATTTTTAAACCATTATTTTTAATATTATAAACACCATGATGATGTCCATTATTATGATGGTGAATTTTCTACAAAATACATATAAATAATTTAATTTTAATAATAACTATTTAAAATTTTAAGATAATGTTATTGGAAAAATGGCATATCAACAAAAAACAAAATGAGAGTTCTGAATTGAAAGTGAATAAAAAGCAAGATGAGATACAAAATTAGGTTGTACGATTTTTGTGTTTTTTTATAGTTTTATGGCTACGAAACTGTAACCCACGCCTATTAAATAGTACATAATTTTTCATTTATTCTGTTAAAAAACAAGTCATTGGAAATTCCATATACTTATACTCTTCAAAGTTTGAAATGAAAAGTTTCAGTAATTATTGGAAAAAAATTCTCATACTACCTCATATCTCCATTCATCATTTTAAATATTTTTCATTTGCAATTCAATATACATATATGTATATATATATATAATGATGTATATTAATTTTTAGTGTTGAAAAAATCCTTGCAATACGCAGACTCATCAAAAAATACTTTCATTTTATTATACCTAAATAAGAAACACCAATTAAAAACCTATTTTCTCCTTGCGAATAAAAAGCAACAAAAACAAAAAAAAAGAAAACAAATCTTAAAATTTTTCATTGTCCAATTAAAAACAAGTATATTTTGGTTTTTGTCAAGTGTATATAGGAAAGGTTTAAAATTTTTTATTTGATAAATTTAATCATAGGTTTAATAACGAACCACATACAATCAAATATATGAGCTTTATTTAAATTAGAAAAATTATGGTAAAATCCATATGCCTGTTGCGGCTGGAAAAACAATCATAATCTGCTGAATTTAGAGGAAGAAGGTAGACATGTAGAACCAAAATAGCTCATATTAACCCGTTCAATATACAATTATTTACAATCTATTACAATATTAAAGATATATTTATATAACCTCTTGTGAAATTCTATATACTTACTTGCATTTTATTACATCTGCCACCATTATTGTAATCATTATCCAAATTTAATAAATCATTATTAATTTTTTGTTTTTTATTTGAATTGATTATATGAATAATATTATTATCATTGAATATATTACTACACGACTGATGATTATTAATTTCATTATTTTTATATTGCAATATAACCGTATTGTTATCAATTTTATTTATATTAATGTCATTATCCTTATTATTGTTATTCAATTTTTTATGAATTTTAATTGCTGTCATGTCTGATGATAATGTTTCGATATTTGCTTTACATGTTGTTGACGTTAATGTTGAAAATTGTAAATCATCAATTTCTATTATATTATTTGATAATGATGATAATGCTTGAACAAAAAAAGTAAATGAATATTTTATTTAAATTTTAAAAGAAAAATTACTTACAATGATTATTGCTATTATCATGATTTTCATTATATAACGCCATTGTATTATGATCATTGTTCTCAAAAGATATTTCTATTGGTTCTATTAATTCCAATTGTTCATATCCCTTTCTTCTGGCAGAGTTACATGATGACGGTGATGACAATAGCGATGGTTTTGCTGTTTTTGTTAAAACTTTAATATTTGTACTTGTTGATTTTGATAAAATATTTTTTTTATCCTTTGATACAGATGATGGCACAACTGATGATGATGATATTGATGATATTTTTGGTGTGTTACATAATTGATTTGTAACTGGTGATAATGGTAAGGTAGATTCTGGTTTTAATGGTGTCGCATGCGGTACTGATGATTTTATTTTAGATAATAATAATGAAGATGATGAAGTTTTTATCATTTTATCATTATTATTATTGATAAGATTATTTTTAATATTTTTATTACAATTATTATGGTCATTATTACTCTTACTATCGTTATTACTATTGTTATTACATGTACTTATTAAATTTAATTGATTTTGTAATCGATATTGTAACTGATTTGTTACATTTTCTATTACTGTATTATCATTTATTAAAATTGTTGGTTCATTACTAAAATTAAAATTATTATATAAATTATTATTTTTATTTGTATGATCAATTATTTCAATTGGTTGTTTATTTGTTTCATCTATTATATTTGATTTATTTAATGAAAATTTTGTTTTTTCTAATATATTTAAACAATTATTAGATACAAAATTTTTACTTTCATTATTATTATTAAAACAATTATCATCATTACAATTATTATCAATATGATATTGTATTGCTTTAAATTGTAATGCCTTTTGCTGCTGTTCATGAGATTGTTGATATTGTAATAAATTTGAATTTGAAGATAAAACATTATTTTTATTCTTATTTAATAGTAATAATGACGATGATGATAAGGATGATGCTGTTGAGGATAATGACGATGATGATGGTGATGAGGATGGTGATGATGATGGCAAATTTATATTTGTTGTTATTTCATTTTCAATATTATTTGAAATTTCATTTAAAATTAATAAAGATGATGGCGGCGATGATGATGATGAGGATAATGACGATGCTAATGATGATGAAGATGAATTTGTAGTTGTTGTTGTAGTTGTTGTTTCTGTTATTGTTTCAGTTATTATAGACAATGGTAATGATTCCTCAATTGTTGTTAATTCTGTTAAATCTGATAATCCTATTAATTGTGAATTTTTTATATTATTTAAATTTTCATTAATATTAACCATTAATTTTGAGGATAAATTGTATTCAATAATATTATTAGTTTTATTTAAATTAGAAAATGTTGTTTCAATATTATTTTTCTCAATTTCATTGAAATTATTATATAATTTTGTTGTTGTTTCCATTTCTTTATCCATTTTTGATGGTTTTAATGATTGTGAATTTGATATCATTTCTATTACAGTTGCTGTTCCTTCTCCTGTTACTCCTGAACATTTTGTATTATTAATTCTATTAGTTTTATCAGTATTACTATTGTTACTGTTATTAATTGATAAAAATTGAGGTTGTAGAATTGTTGTTATTACAGTAGATTGTGGTGGTGATATTAATGATGATGATGTTTTTTTTATATTTCTTGATTTGCGATTTCTTATACGTTTGCGTTCACTTTTTGTTACATCCATTGCTAATTCCCAGTATCCACCTTTACCTTTTTCATATTTATTACGATTAATTTTACGAAAACAGAATTGTAATGACAAGTTATGCCTTATTGAATTCTAAAACAAAAATAATATTGATTATAAAACAGATTTAATTATGCAATTCTCGGAAACCATTTATTAAGAAGCTGCTGGCGAAATATGAGCCTCTGTTGAACAGAGATCGTTGTACATAAAAACAAAGAAAACTAAAGACTCATATTTCGCTATAAAAATAAATAAAAATTTAAGAAAATTAAGAGAAAATTTTGCATAAATGTAAAAATTTATGTATTTGAATCGTGAAAAATTCAGAATTAACTTACATTCCAATTTTTTCGTATTTTATAATATGCAAATTTATTTTCAATCCATGAGCAAATTTGTTGTAAAGTCATTCTACCATTTTCCAACATTGCCATACCAATTATTTGTGAATAATTAAATGGTGGCTTCTCATTTGTATCCATTTCATAAACAGATGAAAAATTATCATATTCTTTCTTTATTCTATATAAATATAATTAAAAAAATAGAATAGAATTAATTTTCATAAATTTAATTTATGTACTTACTTTTTAATTTGTTCAATAAATTTGTTAAAGCGATCCGCTGCTGATTGTTTTTTGTTTATTGAATTACTAATATCATTTTTGTTATTACAATTATTACAATTATCATTTTTATTACTTTTATTATTATTATTTACATTTATGTTTGACAAATGTTTATTTTTAATATTATTTGTACATTTTTTATATTTATTACAGTCATTATTATTATTGCATCTATAATTATCTGATATTGTAGTTGTTGCTTTTGTTGTCATTATATTTGTATAATTAATTAAATCATTAACTAAATTATTACGATAATCATTTGAATTATTTTCATTATCATTAATAATTGTTTCATTATTAATTGTTTCATTATTATTAATGTTATCATAATTATTATTATCATTTACATTATTATTATAATTATTATTGTCATCATCATAATTATTAAATATTGATTTGACAATTGAATTTGGCCAATGTAATCCTTGATTTTTTAATTCAGTTAACCATGTTAAACTTGTTAATTCTTCTTCATCTGATTCATTATTATAATCATTGTTATTATTATTTATAATATGATTATCATTTAATAAATTATTTTTTTCATAATTATTACTTTGATGTTTAGTATTATTTGATGTTAAAACAGTAGATTTTGTTGCCATTTTTATTTATATATAACTTTTTTTAAGGTTTTAATAAATTCTTTTTTCTTATTGTTCTCTATTACTATAACTATTTTGTACAATTTTTAAAATATTTTAATTTACATTTTCTTTTATTCTATTTTTAGCTTATTTTATTTATTTATGAGAAATTTACAAAATTTCTGTTGTAGTTGCAATTAAAATGCAATAAAACATGATTAATTTAATTACTATTATAGAACAACGAAGAATTATGTTGATTGAATAAATATTTTTTTAACATTTTATAATTTGATCAGTTTGATTATTTTTTTAAGTTTATTATCACTATTCTGGCTCAGATCAATTTTTAATAAAAGTGCTGTTAATGTTTTTACTCAATTATAGCAAATTTAAAATTTTTACTATCTTACAGTCTAAAGTTAAGGCACTTCTAAATCACTCTAAAATAAAATGAATATGGAAATTTGGACATGTATATATATATAAAACGACGGAGAACAATTCCTCGAAGTCGAAATCGTGTATTTACTGTATAAATATTAAAAAGTACAAATTAATTTCTTTATGAAAAGCTGCATTAATCTACAAAATATGAATAAATGTACATATATAAGTACTTTTATTCAAATGTAAATTTGAAATGAACAGTATGGAAAATTTGCCTGATCTAGTACTCGTATCTCATATAGAAAGAAAAGAATGAAAAAATTTAATAAATGAATGAATACGTTGCTCTATATACGTGTGCGAATCACATTTGATTTGAAAACCATTTCAATGATCTTAACAAAATACTTGTTTTCTAAAAAAACAAAAAATGTTCCAGAGACCAACCATGTTTGACAAGGATATTGACATTCATGGAATTTTGATATTCGAAAAGTTAAGATGAACATCCATCAAAAGACAATTATAAGCCAGATTAAAATTATTGTAGACCAGTGGGAATTACATAATAACCTTAAAACATTTTTACACCCATCTAGCGTACAGTACTACGGAGAGATACAATATTGAAAACATGATAATGTTTCAATATAGTGTCTGTCCGCTGCAAACCCCGGCGAATGTTCGAAGCTGAGTGCAAAATTACTATATATAGATCGATGCCTTCGATATAAATTGACCTTAGAAGGCATACAAGAATTAATTTAATTTATTTTCTAATTTTACATTATATAATATTATTTAATTATTATTAATTAATTTTAACAGTTAATGCAGTTATAATTTTAATTTAATATAGTTATACAATTAATAATAAAATGGTTTTTTGATTCTTAACCAAAAATTTTCCAACAATTGTGAAATTATTTTTTATAATATTTTTTTTTGTGAAGAAATTATTGATTTTTGTTAATTATAAAAACAATTTTTTTTTCGTGTATTAAATACTAATGCAGAGAAATGAGATGACACTACACACACAAACATATAGATAAATAAACCCACAAATAAATTAAGTGTGCCAATTTTTTTTTGTTTTTTAATCAATTTTTTTTATTTATAAGATTATTAAAATTTAATATTTTAATTATTTTTTTAATTCACAGTTGCATTTTTTGTAATTTGTTATACATTTATAAAAAAAGAGTGTTAGAAATTTCTGGTCTTTTGTTTTTTGATTTTTTTTTTATATTTTAAATTTTAGTTTTAATTAAATATTTCGAATTTTTAATAAATAAATTTTAACATTATATTATTTTTATCTATTTAATTAATTTAATTGTGTTTTTTTTTATTTTAATATTTTTTGAACTCTTTTTTACATTGAAAAATTGAATATACAAAATCATGACCGTTATAAATTGTTGTACTTTACCGCATATATTGGAGAAAAACCGAAAAAATATAAAAAAAAGACGCAGAAAAAATAATAGAAAGAGTGGTATATGTACAGGTGTACATTGGTCGAAAAAGAACTGTACTTAAAAAAAAAAAAACAATAAAACACAAAAAAAAACAAAAATAAAAATAGGTACCCTTAAAGGACATTATGACGTCATATACTAAAATATTCTGTATAACAAAAAAAAAGGAATAAATAATGGTATGCTGGTACATATAACAGCACCGGTGTATTTACAGGTAGAACAAAGCGAAAATGAATGTACTTATATAATAATATGTGTACACGTGTTTGTATTTGGTTTTTAATATAAAATTATATTTCCATATACAGTAAAAATCGGTTATAGCGCATATTCAAGAAACCAAAAAAGAATAACATTATATGTACTCATAACTGATTTTTCTGTACAAATAACAATGGCATACAAATAAAAAGTATTGTATTGTTTATTTTTCAATTTTTATTATTTGTTTTGTTTTTAACATTTATTATCTATTTACTACTCCTCGATTTAAAATCAAAATGAAAATTAGATTTTATAGTTTTCTCAATACAACAAACACTTTACATTAAAAACTATTTTCGTACGTAAGTAAAACAAATCAGTTGCTCAACCAGATATGTAATCAATATAATCAATTTTAATTTCATATACAAACAGATAAGTATGTCGCCGACTTAATAATATTCGCTATTAACCAATTTTTCGTTAAAACCGATCTTCACTGTATGTCTGTGAATGACACTCCATTTTGTGCCTTATTACCACAGTTGTTAAAAATTTTATTTAGAACTGCTGGAATTTTTATTTTTGTTGTACCCGATAGCTTTGACAGTAAGATTGTAAAATAACTTTTCATAAAATAATATATGTAAGTGCATAATAAAATAAAATGCGAATTAATGGTTTAATTTGAAATTTTCTTCCATAAAACAGTTTCTATTTTATCGACGTTGTACTGTATACATTGCAGGACACGCATATACATACACTTTATAAAATACATATATAGTATTAAAATGTGTACAATACGTTTTTTTCTTGAATTTCGTGATGTTATGCTTGGACAATTCCTATATTGTATTTTGATTGTCCGTGTTTGCATTTTAATTATTTGCGTTTTTTATTCTTTCTTTTTTTTCTTGCTTTTCAAAAGAAGATTTGTAATATCTATAGATGTATATATATATACGGTGGTTCGAGATTCGATTTATTATTGTCGAAAATGATTTAAACAACAAAAATGTTATGGGAGGAAACTTTAATTTTCTAGCTCTCCTTTTTTTAGCTCACGAGTTACAAGACCACAAAGTTGATTTTTCTGACGATTAATTTGACATAAGTCGAAATATAGTTACAAATTATTTAAGAAAAAAATTTAGTTTTTTTTTACCAAATTATAATTGCCAATGAATTTGATTTTCAAGGGAAGCGTTCAGCCAACATAAGCGCTTTAAAATTATCTTCGCTTCAAGCGATTTTCTGGTGAACATTTTATTTTTTTAATCTATTAACTTGAGCGATTTGAAAATTGTGAAGCAAAAAAAAATATGCGTCATTATGCAGCGGTTTAACATTTACAGTTGGACGTCACCTTAAAATTTCAAAAGGAACAATTTTTTATATAATTTTTTGAAAAGGAATATTATTAAAAGAAAAAAATAATTGCAATGTTTCGGGAGGCGGCGGAAGAGGATAATGCTGTAGCTAATATCGGCATCATAGCAGGCGAAACTATTTAAGTTTTATATAATAGTGCTAGATCTACTAGAGGAGATGTAACAAGAAATGAAGATTTTTTGAAGTAACTATACTAAACTATTCTTTGGATGACTTTTGTTATCCTTTTGTTATTTATAATTAAAAAATCTCCATTTTACAGCTTATATGTTGTATTTGTATTAATTTTTCGAAATTTTAGAAATTGTTGTATACGAAATAGCAGCGTTGGATGAAATAAAACATGTAATATATTTAGAAAAGCAGTTGCTCTTTACGATATGAATGATAGCACACAATTCAAGTTTCAACGAAAATTCAGATAGGTTCAATATTTCCAAGGGAACGGAGCATTTTATATTTACCAACCAAATAGCAAATATTAATTTCTCTTTTACACAACTTTGTAAATGGCCAAATTCAGAAGATAGAATGATAATAAAAATATCTATGAAATTAATAAGCAATTTTTAAAATCATTTTTATAATTTCTAGGAATTTGAAAAAAAGTTTGCATTTTCTGGAGTGAAAGATGGTTGTCACATACAAATACAGCAACCACCAGGAAATGCATATTATTATAACAGGAATAATGTCCTTTCAAAAGTTTTGGAAAAAAGTTCAACTGGTTATGACGCTAGAATTAAATTACAAGTACAATTTATTTAAATTATAGTTTGTATTATTAAAACATAAGTAAAACATAAGTACTTCTCATTACTTACCATCATCATTCTGTCTGTCTTTTTAAAATATTTAAAAAAAAATAAAATAATATTATAAATCTGACAGTTGTTATTCATACCAAACGTCATGTTTTTTTAAAGCAAGAATAAAGTGCTGCAAACCATTCAGAGGAGCTCTGCAGCGATAATCAACTAAGCACTGTAATTCGTCAAAGCGCTTAAGTTGGGTGAACGTATCAATTATGAAGTAATAAATAATAAGGAAGAACTCAAATACACGATGACAGCGGCAGCAAAAGTAAAAAAAAATTTGAGTGGTAGCCAACGGCTTACTGGGACCGTCACCCCCCTCGTTTCCCCCGTCGTAGACATTATCATTCGTAGATATTTATAGAGAAAAAAATATCTGTTACCTACGCCGCCGTTGGCCTCATAAAATTTATTCTTGGTTTATACTTTAAATATAGTAAAACAAATATCAACAATAAAGTTAATAGTAAGTAATTGAGGCTAAGAGAGAGGGAAACTTTTTATTTATTCAAATTCAATATATACATATACATAGTTGTATATGTTTGCGCACACATACATACATACATTTATATATTTTTTCTAAATTTTTCACGTGAAAATTTTATCCTTATTCCAGTTGCAATTGTTTCTGTATTGTTCTTCTACTTGTTTAAGGGTCAATAACCAAAATATATAAAATTAGTTATTTTATTTTTATTTTGTACACCTGTGTGTGATTGTTCTATTTTATTTTCTTTGTACAATTATAAAAAAAACGTTTAAAATATGCAATTGCGTTCATGTTTACATCACCACCATACCAAATAGTGAATTTATGTTTTCTTCTAAAAACACCTTGCACTTTAATATCTAATAGAATATGTATATGACGTATCGGAATATGGAAACGGGGGTGTTACAACAAAGAAAAGTATATAGATAATTATACAAAAATTTCTTTTTTAATATTATTTGAAATTTTTAAAGGGCTTTCATTTGTATTATGAAATTGTATGAAAATTTCAAATGCATGATATAGTTAACACCCTCCATCCTTTTCTCCTCTTCTATATATGACACGATGAATTTATATATTTGTGACCCATTGTGAATTTTCTACCGTCATTATATATATATATATATATATATTATATTGTGCATGTCTGTATAGTAAAATATATTAACTGTATATTATATTATTAATAAAGAAATAATGTTGAAGTTATTTATATTTTAAGGATATTTTGAAGTATGTATATTTATACATGTAGGTATGAATCAGGGTTGCCATTGTAAAAAATATTTGGAAACCGCCTTGACAGACAAAATGAACCAATTCAACAAAAAAAAAACCATTTTCTGAAAAGTTCAAAGTAGAAATATATTCTGTCATTTTTAGCTTTTATTAACATAAATTAAGATACAACATAATATTACTATTAACAGAAATACAGGTATAAATTTTTTTAATGCAAATGTTAAAAATCATCGAAAGAAAACGATAGGCGGACCCAAACTGCTATCGAACCTATCAATATTGGAGGACTTTAACCCAACCAAAAAAACAAACCTGGATGGTCATAAACTCCCAAAAGTAGCCAAACTGAACGATACCGGTCCTAATTTCCCTAAGCGGAGAGTACTCCTCATCCTGTTTCATTCGAAAAAGCCTGTCAGATAAATATAATTCAAGTAACTCCACGAATTGCAAAGATATCAATTTGTTAAGTTCAAATAATAAACCGTCGTGCCAAACCTTATTCCATTAATCACTTTTTTCAAAAAATGTCAATGTCTTTCTCGGCAATTATCTCAGCAGTAATGAGATCAAAAAATTATAACATAAGGAACATAAATATGTATTGCACCTTTCATTTTTCAAAAATCACAATACATTATAAAAAAAAAAGCGTTTAACACAATTATTGATTTTTATATGTACTATAATTTAAATAAAATATCATTTTTTGGAGTCCAAACGTTCATTGCTTTTTGGTAAATTAAGCTCTTTTGCCAATGCTATTAATTGTGTCGTATTCTAACCTATATTTCAATTTACTTCTTATTAAGGTCTTGTATGAAAATTTATAAAAATATGATAAAAACAATATTCGTCTAATCGATTTTTTATGCTGCTAACCTTTTCAAAAAATACACGCTTTATAGGAACATTTTGTGAGTTATATTTAAGTAGCAATGAGTTCGTTTTGAAAATTGAAGAAAAGTTGATCATGAAATATACGTAAATATTTAAAAATTTCTTTTCAAGTAAATCGAATGGGAAATTTTTTCCAGTCTTCAAAATTCTACCAAAATAGAAAACATTCTTCCAATTTACCAACCGAAAAAAAAAACAATTTTGGTAGAAATCTTCTAAAGTGGCAACCCTAGCATGAATGTAGATAAACGAATAAAACAAAAACAAAAAATGCTTGAGAAAGTTCAAAAACACTCTTGACATGTATAGTCATAGGATTTTATAAATAACAAAATATATGTATAAATAAAAAAAGGATATATTATATATATAGACGAGCAATCATCGAAGAATCAGACTTACTTTCGTAAGGTTTCTGCATTTTTATTTGGATCATTGAAAATTTAAGCTAAACAAGTTATAAGGAGTTTAAGCCAGAACCGGACTTCCTTCTAGAAAAAAAATTGAATTTCATGCTCATTTTAAATCATAGTAGAGAGCGTATTTACAATAAAATGATATATTAAGTAATTAAATAAAAAAAAAAATGTTTACAAATTGTAAATTGTTGCTATAGAGTTTCATAATTCTTATATAATTTTAAATCTTAAAAAATATTTTTTTAATCATTTTCGATTTAAAATCAGAAGGAGTACAAAACATAAAACCAAATGAAACTAAAAAATAGAAGAAAAAAATTTATAAAATCACAAAAATATGGAACGCAAAACTTACGAAAATATGATGGTATTGTAAAATTATTTTTCAATTTAAAGAAATTAAGTGAAAAATACTCTCTTTCAGACTTTTATGCTATAGAAGATATAACAGAACCAAAATCACCAGAACCCAATATAACAATTGAAAATTTTGACAGTGTAAGTTACATCTTAAATAATATTTATATACACAGAATAAATTCAATAAAAATCAAATACAATTTCAAGGGTTAAAAATAATTTTGTAAAAACAAAGGAATAACTACATACAAATTCAAAAACATAAAAAAAAATCAATGATAATGTTATACGAGTAATTAAGAATTTCCGCAAACTCCACGATTTGATTCACTTTCATCATATTAATCTCCAATTTTTTTGCAAATACTTTTAAACAAACTCATTTGGTTAGGCTAGGTCTTAATCTTAAAAAACAATATTCTTGCAAATTAAATAATATGCACAAAAAGAAAATATTAAATTTTATTGAGGGTACCACTATAATACCCATGTGACTTTAGGTTAGGTTAGGTTAGGTTAACGGGGCCCCCCTAAGGGTACATATAAGCCATCCAGGCCCGTTGTGGCACCGCCGGATCTTTCCTTTTTTTGGGTCTTGCTTCATGTGGCTTCGAAACTATTACATTTTGTTCCTACATTAGCTTGGATTTTTTTATATTTTACAGAATGGTGAAATAGCGAGTCCAACAGCACCATGTTTAGCTGTCACAATTGATTCGGAATATATAAAAGATTGTAAAAAACGTCCAAAAATCAGAAAATTTTTAGTAAAAAGGTTTGGTTCAAAACAAAAAAGAAATTTTTCAAAATTCTTAATCACATATTTTTTTAGTGATATTTTAAAATATCGTGAAATTACACGAACAAAATATTTTGCACATATTAATCGGAAACGTGAACTTCATGACATTCAAGAGCAAAGTGTTCAAGATGCTTGCTATTATGAAATGAAACAATTTTGTGATGTAAGGTGTTTAATTAAATAAAGTGAAAAAAAATTAATCACAAATTCATTTTTAGTTTTGTTATGAACGTTTAAAAGAAATCGAAACACTCGCTTTTACTGAAATGGAAGAAGAGCATAAAAAATTGAAAACTCTTGAATTAACTAATTTAGAAAATCATTTAAAAGATCTTGAATCCCAATATCAACAAATTTATATGAGTCTTATTGAAATGTATGAAAGATTTCAATATTTATTAAAATTAATTGTAAGTGTATATAAATTAAATTATATACGAAAATATTTTAAAACATGTGTATTTCGCCTATCTATATATATATATATAGAGCTATTTTGATACAGTAAGTCCAGAAAATTATTATATTGAAGAGGTGAATGCATTAATGACAAATGAATTGAAACCATTTTTAGAAGAAATGCCTGAAAAATATGACAAAGAACAAATGTTAAAATTACAAAATTGTATGGATAATCAAATAAGACCGTATTTGAAAAAGAAAAGTTATTTAAATTCGGAATTGTGGTTTCAGGTTACCTATTGAATTTTTTAAAAACTATTTTCTACATTTCAAATTTTACTTTTTTTTAATATATATATTATTATATTATTAAAGGGTTATGAAAATATTAGAAGAAAAATTTTTAACTACGATCGCTACTTATGCAGAATTGCATTATTAAATCATGTTGTTTATTTAATATATGAAAAATATGTGAGCATTTTATATATTCTATTTACCTTTTAAATTTTCAACTAATTTTATTAAATTTTTTTCTTATCATAATTATTAATTTTAGATGAAAGTTTTTAAATATCGAACACAACCAAAAATTGTTTTAGTAGATCCAACATTTCCAAAAGATCGCACAAATATATTAAAAGAAAAAGCAAATACACTTTTTGAACAATGGTCAAAGCAATATAAATCAAAGTATAAAGTTACAACTTTTATTATTTCACTTGTTTGCCGCAACACTGACGTCGTTCAAAATTTCCACATTTGAGAAGCTAGTGAATTTAGCTAGCGTTTTGGCTTTAGCGAATTTTGTGTTTTTGCGCAAAAAAAAAGAAATTTTAATAACTCACAAATTGAATTTTTTGAATTATGTCACTGTGGCAGAAAATGAACAATTTTTATAATAATTTTAAATAAGTATACAGTAGGTAATTTAATTTTAGAAGTTCTTTTTAAATGTATTTGTTTTTATTTAAGTAAAATTATGGCTCAATATGATGCAACAATCTCAACAATATTAAGCAAACTTGAAACTGACGAAGAAAAACAGGTGAAGTTATTTGTTACAAGTTCATCAAAAAAAAATGCGGCAAATAAAGCATTAAATGTTGAAGAAAAAATTGGAAAAATTCAAGATCTTATTATGGTAAGTGAACTCTAAATCTTGATGATTAAAAAATTAAGAATTTTGTAAAATAAATTATAGCGGTGCAAATTTATCTTATAAGATTAAAAAGTGCCTCTTAAAAAAAAATTATTGGAAAAAATTTTTCTTTTTTTATTTCTGTTTTCCAGGAATTTCTACATCAACTAGATGATATGCCGCCAAATTTATTAAAAAGTACCGAAAGAAGCGTACGTTATAGATTAGGAAAACAAAAGAAGAAAGCCAAAAATGCTTTAGTTTTACAAACACGATTCCAAAATCTCTTAAATCATTACAAAAATCATTTTAAGAAACAAAATATTTCTAAAGATTATATTACTCTTATACCAAGAGAAAGAAGCAAGCCGAAAAAATGAACAGAAAAAAGAAAAGAAATAAGAAAAAATTGAATCCAAAGAAAAAACTAAAATCTCTTTGAAATTAATACCTTAAGTTATAAAAATGGTATAAATATTGGAGTTACCAAAATCAAAATAAAAAAGATAATAAACGAATATGACAAAATAATAAAACAGATTATCTTGTATCTCTGTTAAGTTATCATAATTTTTTATATTATATAACATATATACATATAAAATCTAATCCTTTATTAGATTTATTATATATAATTTTTTTAAATCTAATTTCTATTTCAGCTGAGTACACGAAGTAAATGTAACAGGTGTCCGTTAAATTTTCATAAAAGTTTGTAAGACTTTCCGTCGCGTATCCGATGTACTATTTGAAAACTCAAAAAAATTCTAAATTTGATCCAGGAAATTTCGAAGATAAAATATGTTGAACTTCTCTTTAACGGAAAACTTCCTGAAAAGGAAAATACGATTTATGGTTCAATATTATAAAAAAAACGAGAAAAAATAGACTTGACCTTGTCAACTCTTTGATACCCGTACGAATTGTCTTATATGCGGATAAATATGCTATAACATTACCATATTAATTTATGCAAAGTTTCAGTACAGTGTTTTTCAAAATACTGTGTGTGCCAAACTACTATTGAAGTTGTATGGCAGGTATCAGAAAGGCACAAGAAATTTTAACGAATTTTATCAAACACATCGGCCCTACTAATATATTCGTTTGTGTGAAATTTCAATACCATAGCTTTTATAGTTTCTGAGATATAGTCAAATAAATTTTAATCTTTAATTTAAATGACGATGTTGTAGCAGATTTGTTTATTTGTTTCAATTATGGCTTTTAATTGTAAAATTAAAATCTGATATTTCTTATTAGCTAAACATTTGATAGATTTCAAAGATGTCACAAATGCTAGTCTGATTTTTACCCTAGATAGATAGTCTAGCATTGATTTTTGTGATGAATCTAGCATTGTGCTGCATCTAGCATTAGATGCAGCACAAACAGGTTTTAGAACAGGATTTATCTCGAATTCCGGAATTGGTTTTATTCAGAAAATTACAAAACTTCTGAAAAACAACCAATTATACGTTATTGGTTTAGGCATTAAAGAAAATTAGTGCCTCAAACGATTCGATCACGTTCGATCAAGCATTGTTTAATCATACAAAATTTGTATTTAATCAGATTAAATAAAATTTTTTTTTTGGTTTAATTTTTTATTTGGTTTAGGAGTAAACATGCATAAAAGCCTTTCTTTTAGTTCTTATGGGGATTGTTTTTAAGCATTTTATATGATCAAGCAAAGTAATGTGATTGTTCAAGTTTGCAGAGACAAAAAGATTTTTAGTAAATATTTTAAATTTTATGAGTTGCGTTTTATTAAGTTCATAATTTTTAAGTAATTAAAATATAAGTGTATTTAAATATGGAAAATTATTAATTAAAGAAAGAGAAGGAGCAAACATTGGGATATTTTCCGGGAAATAGAAAAGAGTAACAATGAAATTACACCCGATATTATAGCATGCTGACTTTGTAAGATGGCTATGAGCTATATTTATATGAGCCGTTAGATCTTCCCTCATTATTATTTTCGATAATTCCCAGTAACCACAACAGTAAGTTGCTTTAGATTGTTATTAAGTAATTCAAGTGCGGCAATGTAACCGCAGCTAATACAACTCCAAATAGCTCAAAATACAAGCCCAAATATAAGTCTTTCAAATTTGCTGTCCCTTCTTCCTTTCTCCATACCTGATGACGTAATTGGTCATAAGTTTTGACATTTAGGTGCAGTGATTCAGTATTTGAGGGGTTGTGACTCAATTGGGAGTGATGTTAGCTATGAGAAGGCAAATCACTTTAAACTTAATTCAATACTAACTAACCCACTTAATAATAGGAGGAACAAGGGACAGGCTCGTTTTCAAAATACTAACAATATGGACAACTTTTCACGCACTGATTCCTCTCGCATAGGCAAACACAATTATACATTTAAAGGGAACAACAACAATAATAAAAAGGATAAAATAAATAATTTTAACATCAATAATAAAAACAAAAATAATAATAATAATAACAACAATAATAATAATAACAATAATAATTACAATAATATTAACAACAATAATAATACTGACATCAATGTCGACAGCAATAATAACAATAATGCTGAATGCCAAAGACAATAGTGATAATAGTCATAATAACAACAACAAAACCTCTGACAGTGGAACCAAATATCTTACAACCAACACTTTCAATTATTCGTCGTTTGATCGTTCATCGCTGAGAATAGTACGAATAATACAAGTAAGTCTACAAATGAAAATTTGAAAAAGTATTCCAATTGGATATAAGGCGAAACATTGAACACAGGCATTGAAACAAAAGCAAATATAGCTACATCTCAGAATATAAAACCAAGCTATATTAGTCTAATATTCCCACCAGTCGCAAAATAAAAAAGCTAGCACCATTTTAATTCGAGATTGAAAAAGCGTTACAAAAAGCTGTGCAAAAAAATAAAATAAGAAATTCCTGAACTAAATTTTATCAAGATGAATTTATTAAATGTAATGGTGACATAAGGTACGAGTGGAGGCTTGTATAATAACTTGTTTAACTAGGAAAAGAACTCAGGAAATAATAAGAAAATAGAATTAATACATAGTGGGCAGTTGATGACAGATGAGTTTCTGATTGCAAATGAATTTAATAATCATTTTTCTTTGGTTGCTACCAAGTTGTCTTCTGATTTGGGTTCTAATTAAGATTATAGTACAATTGAAATAAATAGCGTTCGTAACAGTTTCTTTTTTGATAGCTTCTTGGTTCCTGAAATTCTCCAAATTATTCTGTCTTTAAAAAACTCAAACTCTGTGGGTTTTGATAATATTTCCAATAAATTATTAAAGGAAATTGCATTTAATGCTGTCGATCCTCTGGCATATATTTTCATTTCAGTGTGCTTTCATGTTTATTTCCAGATCAGTTAAAATCTGCAGTTGTGATTCCTCTGTTCAAAAAAGGCGAAAAGTCTGACAGAAACAACTATAGACTTATTTCCTTGCTTCCTACAATTTCAAAAGTTTCGAAAAGGCAATGAGAATTAGAACATTAAAATATTTATACGAGTTGCAGTTTTTTAGCTCAAAACAGTTTGGCTTTAAAAAAGGTATGTCAACTGAAGATGCATTGTTAAATTTTTGTTCGCAAATAAATGCAGGTCTAGATAATAAACTAAATTGTGCAGGTCTTTTTGTTGATGTTATTAAGGCTTTCGACATGGTGAATCATAAAATTCTCTTAAATAAATTATTTGCGCTAGGTTTTCGTGGTTTTATATTTGATTGGTTTAAATCCTACATAGAATGTAGAACACAAAAAGTTAAAATAGGTAGCAAATTTAGTAGTGTTCAATGTATTAGGTTGGGAGTTCCACAGGGGTCAGTTTTGGGACCTATACTGTTTCTTATATATATTAATCCGCTTTTTGATCTCGAGTTTGAGGGTAATTTAACAGCTTTTGCTGATGATCTTGCCATTTCCTATTCTTGCAATAGTCCACTCAATTTATCGTGTGCGATCAATAAAGATCTTAGCTTGTTAAGATATTGGTTCTTTCGACATAGGCTAATTGTTAGTGGTAAAACAAAATTAATGTTTTTAATTTTACACAGAAGGAACTTTTTGATATCAATCTAGTTTTCCATTCATCTGGTTGCAAAAGTGATTTTATAAATAGTGATTATAACCTTAGTGACAAAATTGAACATTCTGTTAGTTGTAACTCTGCATACTTCCCTATAGAAGTAGTTAACCAATTCAAATATTTAAGTGTGTTTATTGATAGTAAGTTGAATTGGTCAGGACATAAAAATGCTCTAAAATCTTATTTGTGCTCTACCTTACGTAATTTTTATCGTTTAAGTAGAATTTGCTCGCAGAATACTCTATTAATGTTTTATTATGGTATTTTTCATTCTAAATTACAATATGGCATAAGTTGCTGGGGTGGTACATATAAAAATAAAATTTATCCACTATTGATTTTGCAAAAATGTGTAGTTAGAAAAATTTGCAAAAGGTATCGTTTATTTCAAAGTATAGATTTATTCAGAAACTTGAAAATTCTACCAGTTAGACAACTTTACTATTAAAGAGTTTTAAAGGTTTTTTACCTAAGAGGTGGTTACTTAAATAGTAGACCTTCAAATCGCTATGGTTTACGTATTAATCAAAGATTCTTAGTTAATGTTCCAGTTTTTAGAACTACAAATTATCGCAATTTCTTTGATATAACTTCTGTTCGCTTGTTTAATAAACTTCCTGAACAAATACGTGCTACTAAAAATTTAAATAATTCTGTTAAAAATGTAACAGAATGGCTTTTGGGTTTTGAGCATAGGGAGGTAGATAATTTGTTAACTAGCCTAATTTAATTTAACCTTATTTAGTGAAATCCTTAATCCAAATCATGTTTTATAAATTATAAATTTAAGTATGTATAAGTAAATCTAAATAATATGAAATAGTAAATTAGAACTAAACAGTAATAATTATAGATACATAGAAACAAATAATTTTATTGTGAAAATCAAAATTTTTGTGGTATTAGTAGTATTAAGCAATTGTAGTTTATATAATAATTTTTGGGTAAATAATTTGTGGCATTTACACTATTCTGTTTTATAAAATAACAATTCCATATTTCTTATTCTCTTAGTTTAAGCACACTTTGTAATGATATAGAGAATAAAGTATTAAATAAATAACCAAGGCTCGGTTATTGCAAACACATCCACATGAAAGGAATGAGACAAGCAAACAACAAGATTTTTCTTCCGTCGACCTCATACCAATCGTCTAAATGATTCAAATAGTTTTCGTAACAACAATAACTTGGTCCAATTAACTAGTTTTGGAAATAGTGTGACAAGGACTGTGAAACAACTTTCTCTGTACTATAAAAATGTTCGTGGACTAAGGACTAAAACCTAGACTATTCTGATCAACCCTTCGCTTTCTGACTGTGATCAAACGGATACTTTGTTATCCCCCTTTCATTAATAAATCTTGAATTATTTAACTCTTCATTTTCGGTTTTTAGAAAAGATCGACATAGACTTCTCTTCAACTAATATTATTCACATTCAGGACTCCGATGATCTTGAAATTATTGAAGTTAAAATTGAACTAAATTTTAAAACACTTTTCCTAGTCAATTTCTATTTACCGTTTAAATTAAGTAATGAGTTATATGCAAAATTTTCTTCGGTATGCAATTTTCTTAACACAGAGGATGAGATTTTTATTTTCGGAGACTTTAATCTCGCCCAAATTAAGTGGATGACTTATGGTGGGGAACCGTTTTGACTTTCTAGTCAATTGGAGTTTTCTTTTACAGATGCTTTTCATTTAAAAAACTTACAACAAATATCCTCAATAACAAATCTCTACATTGTGGGAGAAGCTCGGTTAAAAACTAACTGACTTCTTATTGGTGATGATACAGTCGTAGGAGATACGTAGGAGAAAATTGGCCAACGGAACTCATGGGGTTTTCGACGAGAGTGACTCCGTTCTCGAATTACCATCTTGGACGTCTGTCTCCCGCGATACAATTTCGATCGTGGTTACAAAGAAGTGTTTCCTGATCGACGCATATGATTCTGGTGTTTGGTACACGGATGGAACCAAAACGAACTCAAGGGTGGGCTCGGGTGCACACGGAGTTCGGCCAGACACATGCATAAGCGCGAGCTTGGATCCGTATTTCTCGGTGTTTCAAGCTGAAATGCATGCACTAGAAATATGCCTGATTAGGAATATTTAGAAAGGAATATAAAAATCGCACCATCTATGTACTCTCAAACAGCAGAGCGGCGTTCCTGGCGTTCTATTCGGCTTAGAACACACCCAAGCCGGTTTGGGCCTGTGTGCTCGCACTTGTGGAGCTGGTACCAACAAAAAGATTGGCGCTTATTCTGATGCCGTGACACAGCGGGGACAAGGGCAACGAGATCGCTAACGAGTTGGCGCGGAAGGGATCTGAAGTTTAGACGAGGCTTTCTTAGTGTTGCAGAGCTCATGTCAAGCCAACACAACATTAACATCTGACAGACCTCAAAGAAGTCACAAATGTTAATTTGATTTTTGAAAATATATGGAATCTAGCTGACCTAGCATTGCAGCACAAGCAGGATTCGGACTTTATTAAAGTATCTATGTTGCCGTAAGTCTACATTGCATACGAAAGTCATAAATATTACTCGTACAATGAAGAGAAAGAGAAGAATCAAACCAGAGACTTTGCGCAAATTCACCTATATTCTGTTAGTCGAAAAACGTGATGTGACGGGTTGTTATTCTAAATTTTGCAAAGTAAATTCCAAAGCAAAATATAAATCTCAATATACATACTTCAATAGCATCCCATTAAATTAAGTGATGCGGCAACCAGAACATGAATATAGAAAAGGGAATTATAAAAGTGCTGTTCGAAGTTGATGAAACGGACATTCTTATTAAAAAGACAAAAAGCAGTATGTGAACAAAGCTTAATAAAAACGTGAGAAGGAAGCAGGTTGACTTGCTGTTCCAGAGCTGGTACAGATGAAAGGAAAATCATTTGAGGTACTCGCAACATCATATACCAGAAAAACTGTAATAAATAAAAATAAATACATATACTCTATCTACATCCAGAATGAAAATTTTTAATTAAGAAAACAAATTAACAAAACAACAAAATAATACAAATGAAATTTTTACTTTATTTCTACGTGGAATCAGTCATTCACACAAAAAGAAAAGGAAAAGTGAAAAAATGTACAGAATAAATAAATATTTTCTGAGGTAAATCACAAGCATACAGACTTGCGATACAGGTGTATGCGACATACACCATTTGACAATATTTTCAGATGAGTGGTTATGAGATCACCCTCATTTAATCACGAGTTAATTACAAGTTCCAAACAATTTTCTAATTATTAATATACGGGTTTAACGGAATAAAATATTTATACACTTATCCCTCGCCTGTACGGAATTTCGGTTTTACGGAATTCAAACATCAAACAAAGTCTCTTTTTACGGAAAAAAAATGGATTTACGGAAAATTTTTAAAATGCAAGAAAAAAAAGTAGTCTAAAAAATTACAATTTTTATAAAAAAAACTGATTTCTAGGATTTTTTTTGTTTAAATATACATATATGTTAAATATTATGTAGATACATGAAAATCATTGCGATTATGTACATATGTATATGTACTTAACGTTCCGTAAAGCGAGAGATGAGTGTAATTTGTTTTTTTCAATTACACAAGCAAGATATATAAAATTGATGAATAATAAAAATAAATTTTTATAAACAATAGAATGAACAACAACTTAAAAAAAAAAAGATTTTTAATGATTTGTAATTTCCTAAAGTCGTAATTTTTATTTTATTAAGATTCTTTCCAATTTTATGGACGGACCTTAAATCGAATTAGAACAAGTAAAAACATATCGGTTTATTTAGACCGATTATACCCTACAATTTGACGATCGGAATAACAAAATCTTATTTTTGAAATATTTAAAATTAGCTTTTATAGTTGTATGGAAGTTATCCCAACCTCTCAAACCATTCCGAAAAAAATTCTAGCATATGTATGACCTATAATTAGACACATGTCTGACCAAATTTATGCAGCTCGCTTTAAATATTCTTTCAAATATTTAAAATTAGCTTTTAAAGCTGTATGATAGCTACCGAATTCGATGTCTGAATCGGTCAAAATAAAAGAGGGTTCGTACTTGGCAGATGAGAAACAATTTGCAAAAGTTTGTTGAAGTTTGCTTTATTCATTTTTGTGTTATCGGGCGATCGGCTAAATCAACGCAGTATTTTACGCTGAGCAAGAATATATATTTATGTCCATACCGCAGACAAGTGGTAACTCCGTTTAAAAGTTAATATACCCTTCACGAAGATGCGGGGGTATGAACAATTTTAGGTACCGTAATGTAAAAAAAATTTTTGTTGCCCATATTAAAATGCAAAAAAAAGAATGTTGAAAAAACACATGAGAGTCTCGGAAACAAAATGGGTTAGACTCAGAATATGGATTTTTTAAAATATTAGAAGTAAATAGCGAAAAATCAAAATATATTTGTACATTGGGTGGCCATGAATCGATCGCAACATTAGAGAAAAAAATCAAAGTTAAAAGTTTTTCTTTTTATAAAATTACAAAAATATAAATTTAAAATAAATGTTTAGTATATGTACATGCATAAATACATATATACTTTTAAGTAGGTATTTAAGTGCCTATATTGTTATTGTTTTATACATTATAAAACAATAACAAAACTCTGAAAATTTTTTGGTATAAATAAAATATTGCTAACCTTGAAAAAAAATTTTTTTTTCAGTGTAATGTTTAAAGAATGTACATAGGTGTAAGTTACAAACATACGTAAATAAAAGTGAATAATGTTTAATACATAAAAAAAAAACATTTGATTTTAATAAAACAAATATAAATGTGCAGGCACATAGTATGTCGCATAGGACCAGTTAGTATTCCATTAAATACGTATGAACATATTATACACTATATACGAGCTATAGGTTTATTGAACTCATTTCGAGAAATTTTTTTGAAATAAATAATTACTGTACTATCTTCTCACTTAACGAGTAAAATTGCATTTTTTGCCCACATGTGTATTGTTTCCAACAAAATAAAAAATTGATAACTGTTCAATACGGATACTCGTATTTGTACAAAAAATTCCGACCAAAAGGGGATGTGCATATTAGCATGTTCGACTGTATTTAAAAGAATGCAATAATATACTGAAAAATATGATAGTAAATATAAGGTAGAAAGAAACGATACTTGCAATCAAACTCATATGCTTAGGAACTATAAATTAATTTCTTATATCCCTTCAAATCAATGCTGATCAATTTAAAAAATATTTTTATTTATTAAAAGATTTTATAGCTATTAAGCACAAGCCCATTACTTTTGCTTTTAATTTTTTTTTGTTTTTATGAATTTACTTGCCAAAAATTTATAAATAAATATTTATGCATTTGTGTATTTATGTATGTATATATATAAAAAAAAACTTGTAATTTTAGATAAATACGATGATTAATTCTCTTTATTTTACATTAAAAATTTCTTTTGAATTTTTACTGATCTTATGTATTTAATTTTTGTATAAACAGGTATAAGTGGTATACCTATACATACATTAGGTGGGCCATTAAGTTTTCCTTTAAATAAAATTTATAAGTGAAAATATTTGAATTGTTCTGGATTTTTTCTGAAACAAGGTAATTATTATAATTAAAATTAGATAATTATACTTTTGAATAAAAAAAGTCTACGCTGCATAGATTAAAATACACAGCACATGATATACAAATAAATAATTGCCTTATACATTCAAAAATTCAACGTTACAGAGCATATGAATTTCACATTAATATTTTGGAACATTAATCCGCATATGAATTGCAAATTATGAAGTGCAGTGAAATGGCAGTTTTTTTATTGTGATTTCTTTAGAAAACGTCATTATAATAGTCTCTTGCGTATATATAACCGTACCAAGATGATTTAGAGTGCGGCGTGTATTGGGTCCCCCCGTTGTGGCTAGTAATGTTGCAATAGTGACCGATATCCCGGCCGCGATTATGGCTTTTATATCGCCTAGGGTATCCTTAAATTGGTGGGCCAATGATGTCATGAGCTGGCGGGGTTATGCCAACCATAACCGTCTCTGTTATACTACATTAAAATTTTTTATGTAAAGAATTGGCTTATATTTGAAAAATTTGACTATAATTTAAAAATTAGAAAAAAAAAATTGACCCACTCCGATTATGAATGCAGACGTATGCATATTTTATAGCATAATATTATTTTTTGCAATGAAGGCCAAATAAAAACAAAATAAGTGCAGCAACAAATCAAGGTTTTGTTTGCCTTACAACTAATTGAGCAAAAAAAAATTTTTTCTCAGTTTGCGAAACGACAACGGTATTTACGGTTCGATATTATAAAGAAAAAAAAATACATTTAATAAGTATGTATTGCATTTAAATATATTTTTTTTAACAAAGTGATTTAATTGAAATGTGTACAAGTACAACACAATTTAAAATCCAAAAGATCAAAAATTTAAAAGCTTTTGTCGAAAACCAATTTAAAACTATACGATAAAGGTCCAAGACTCGAGGTTATGCACGTTTCTAGAGCGCACTCTCTATATAACGTTCTAATCCGTATCCTAACGGCTTAATGTTTTTCATTTTATTGTTAAGAAGCTCTCACGCATATTCTGAAAGCATATTTTAAACAAATTTTTCTGTGAATTTATCCTGTGCGTTAAGCCAAAAATTTAACGATTATGGAAGTATCTGATAAGTAATTTTCGTTTAAATTATTTTGTGAGCGGACAAAAAGTCAACCACAAAGATTCAATCGAATTTAAAAACTATGTGTGTATAAATAAATGCCAGCTACATTAAAATTTTAAGTTAATCGTATACACTAAAATACATACATATATTATTTCTGATAAAAAGTATAAGGTCACAAGTCGATGTTACACTTTATTTTTTCAACATAGAAAGCATAAAAAATGTTTATTCTGCGTATTTTTCATTTTTATAGTTCACGTCTTTAACAATATTTTTATAAAAGCGTACAGCGCCATTATATTTTGTATTTAGGGACACAAAAAAAAATAATTTTTTTTTAGCTCATACAAAATATTTTTCCTTCAAATTGCTTAGTGAAATACTTAAATTAGTTCATACTCGTATTTTTGTGTGTGTTTATCTTAAGATTAAGAGATTGAACCTAATTAAAGAACTTAAATTAGTTTATATTTTTGTGTGTGTGTATCTAAAGATTAAGAAATTGAAAAAATGTTTTCCGCATTCCCGTATTTATTTATTTTTTTTTAATTTTTTTTTTTTGAAATGTATAAATATGTTTTTATTATACGTAAATATGAAAAAAAAAACAAATAAAAACGTTTCAGTCGGTATAAACTGATTGAATTATACCCTGCATCTTTCATTGTTGTATAGCAATAACTTGGACCTGTGAAATCATTCTATAGAAACTTCACGGATATTTCTCACCTATAATTGGACACACGACTGCCAAGTTTTATGAATATGATTTTTTTATTTTTCCAAATATTTAAGATTAGCTTCTGGAGTTATATGACAGCTACCCGAACCCATTGTCCGAATTGGTTCAATTACAATAGGTCCGTCTTGGCAAAAAAGAAACAACTTGTAAAAGGTTGGTTTTGATTGCATTATTCTTTTTGAGTTATCGTGCGATCGGACGCACAGATATTTCTTTTCCTTTTCCGCTCCTAGGAGGAGTATAGGGCTAGTGCTTAACATCATACACTATGTCATGCCCAGTTTTATTGCGTCATAGAGTTTTAACTAGGTAGGTGATTAGCCTGACGCACAGATATGGGCATGTTTAAATCAACGCAGAATTTCACGCTGAGCAGGAATATATATATATAAACTTCCATACGGCAGATGGCTACTTCAAGTGGTTAAAAGCTCCATACCAAAGTTAATATACCTTTCACGAAGGTGCAGAGTATAAAAAAATATCAAACTGGATTAGCACTATTTATCGGTGCTATTATTACCATTATCGTACAATTTATGTCATTTACTGTAAAAGCCTAAAGTCGAAAACAAAGAAAAATTAGAAAGAAATATTTAAGTATGTTAGCATTGACTGTTTATGCCTGAATTCGATTAGCTTCTGAGATATTAAAACTTCTCTTTTGGAAGTAGTTTTTTTCAATATATAAAGATATGGCTATAAAGGATATTACGCTACCAAGCTTGAGCAAGACAAATTATTGGTAATTTGCAATTATTTTTGAAATAAATTAATTAATAATAAATTCATTTATATATCTGATTGAAAATTTCAATACAAACATGCCAACGGAAAATATTTTTCTTTATGGAAGTCGACAATCAGAGTGGACAGAGCAAAAGAATTATGAAAGGAATATCAGATTCATAAGTAGCAAGCCAGAGGGCATGCAAAAAACAACCCAAACGAAAATTCAATTGATAAACAATAAGGAATTATTAGGGATAGAATGATCTCTGATTGAAAATTCTAATAAAAACATGCGAAACCACCAAGACTTTTTCTTTCATAGCACACGGCGTAATTGCTTGTCGAACATAGGAGTTTTTATTTGTATTTTTTTTACTTTTCTTGTCCCTTTAAACTAGCTTACATTTTGAAATTTTTATTTCCTTTTTTTTTGAGAAAGCTTTCGAATAGTATTGTTATACTAATATACATAATAATAAATTAATATATAAAAAACCGCAAAGAAGCAAATCTTTATAGTACGCATACATATGTTGTATATAAGGATGTATATATATATGTATGCGTAACATAAATTGCGGAATTTTCTTTTTTTTACTATATACAATGTTAGCGGCGTATCCGGAAATAATAAAAACTTTTTTATTTTTATTTTCTAATACAAATTTTATATAAAAAATAAGAAAAAAAAGTTTGTATTGTTTCATTATTATCTTTATTTCCTCTTATTGGAACATTGACTATATCATATACATATCTAGAATGGATATCATATAGTCTGGATAGCTACGAAATAATAAAATAATATAAAAGATTTACAAAAAAAATCTGTATTTGAAATTTAAGAAAAGCAACTGTGAAATATTATAAACCCATCCTAATTTGTTTTCATATACCGAAGAATTTTTAAAATTTGCATTTGTGATTTATTGAGAAAAATTTGAGGAGTGAAAAACTAGACTTGGGAAAAAGTTTTGAACTAAATCGTAAAATCCATTGAATGCAAATAAAAATAATTTTAATTAATTAATTGTTATCCAAACATAACAAAGAGTTCATATTTTTAATTCATTCCATTTCTAATTATGATATATCAAAAATAAGAAAAAAGGTCTAGAAGAAAAAGTTTCAATAAAGCTAGGAAAACAATTGTTATAAGAGACAAAATTATTTTTAAAGTCGTTCAATCACACAATAATACCATTAATATGAACTAATTATTAAAATATAATCAATACACAAAAATGTTAATATTTCCTATTCTATGACTTAATGTGATTATTACACAAATATATGCAGAAAGGATTTAGTTCCAATTACATGGAAAAAGCTAAGTTGTATAAGAGATCGAACTAATAAAAGGGTTAGATAGCCAAACAGTTTACATGGCTAAAAATTTATTAAAACTAAATTTTTAGCACTTTTCCAAAAATTTTTTGAAAAAAAGTGCTTATTAGTTTCACTCTGTCCATCCGTCCGTCCGTCCGTCCGTGGACACTTTTTTTGTTTACAAAACTTCTACACCCTTGAAAGCTGAAATTTAATACGTACATAGATCTTTACCAGAAAATTATTTCCGTAGAACAAAATTTTTACCTGTCTCCCCCCTCTAGAAGTTATATCCCTCCAAAACCCTAAAAACGGCCTTTTTTAACTATTTGTTGCAATGAAACCATAAGCATTTTTAAAATTTCGCAAACGCATAAAGACAGCGGCTTGCTTCTGCTAGCGCGGTATACTACAGTTAAACTTTAGAAAAACAAAATGGCCGTTCAAATTTACCGTTACCTAAAGTCCGTTTTTTCCAAATTTTTGATATTGTTTTTCTTCTAGACCCCAGCCTGTAGAAGCTTGAAATTTAGGGGCTCTTAGACATTAACCAATAGTTCATTTCGTTAGAAGAAAATTTTTTTCCACCTCCACCCCCTCTCAAGTTATCGCCTCTTGAAATTTGTAAAATTTGAATTTTTGACACCTTATAATTCCGAAACCGCAAGCTTTTTCAAATTTATATAAATGCAAAAAGCTAACGGGAAATTCCATGACATTAAAAAATATAATCATTTTTCTTAACTCACACAATTAAACCTTAATTTTTGCTTTATTTCAAAGACTGCATAAATCGTTCATCCTAAATATATGCAATCCTAGAAATAGTTTATGTGATAGCTACACATAGACTGTATTTAAAAACAGAATTTTCACTTGTTGAAGGGAAAAGTGCTACAATACAAACCATTGGTTTGACCCGACTTTATTCATATATGAATTTATGAAAATTTTATTTGATACAAAAATTACATAAAATAACGTATATATAACGTATTGGATAAATTATTTTTTTTCTCATTTTACCACTACATGGGTAAATATAAATTTTATGTAGGTGGTTGATAATAATATTTTTAAATGGAAATATATAAATTTAATGTGAGATATTTTATTTTAAATAACCATATTATAAATTTTTCGCCATAAATTATTATAAAAAATAGCATACAAAAATTTTCTTCTCTGAATCTATCTAATCTCTAGCCACTCAACTAGTTCATCGTTTGATAAAAAATTACTTTAATATTTGGATAAGGAATAAAATCAAAATAAATTATTCTTAATCATTTAATTAAATTAATTAGGTTCAATTTTATTCCAAGTTTTTAACTTGAAATCACGATAATGATACATAAAAAATGAATGTCAAGCTACTTATTTCGGCATATACCAAATATGATTCTAACAGATAACAGTATATCATTAATTCAGAAAGAAATACAACAAATAATTTTACATCAAATTCACCATCGAATCAAGGTTACAGCAGAAAACAGTAACATTCGTAAATTCATCCTATTATTAAGATAAAAACATGGTTTATTGGCAATGATGTAACTAATTAATTAATATATTGGTTCAATTAGTTTTAAGTAAATCAAAAAAATTTTAATAGATCATATATGTATATGAATACTCTATATTACTAAAATTTTAAATATCAAATTGAAACTGCACGAATACCACTTAGAAAATATATTAAATATTGTATATATATATATATATATATATATATATATATGTCATAATTATATGCATTATTTATACTATATAGCATCAAGTATATTTTGGCAAAACGGCAAAAAAATTGTGTCAAATTCATCATCGAGTATAAATTAAAAATGAATTTTTTTTTTATCTTTCACTTTTCTTTGTATTTTTATTCTTTTATGATATGCGTTCACTTTTTAGAAATGGTATGCATGTCGTCATCTTATCCTCCTCCATTCAAATGCAAAAATAAATTTGTTTCTTTCGAAAAGTTAGAAAAATTTCGAAAAGTTAGAAAATTTATTAGAAATATTTATAAAAAGAAAATGTAGGTTTTTCATATTTCCTCTCTTTTCTTTTCATATACCTATATATACACACATATAGATATAAGAAAAATTTTCTACATAAACAACATAAATGAAAATTATTAAATATAATTTTCTTAAGGCATAACAGAAGCTAGCAACGGATAAATTTTTTTTCATGTAGGTTGAAAAAAAAGTATTTAAAAATAAAAAATTTAATTCCGACTACAATTAATTTTTAATTTTTTTTTTCTAAGATAACAACAACAAATTAAATATAATTAAGATGAATATCAAATGTACTATTTTAAAGGTTTCTTATAATTCATAGATGGCCAAAAACATTTTGTTTTTAATTTTCGGTAGAAGGTGAAGCCAATAATTTAAACAGAAAAAAAATAAACAATTTTCAAAAGCAATGACATTTGCTGACGCAATCTTGTACTTCTATTAGTTTCGGGATTTGATTTTTCGACAATCAGCAGTGTACTCACTGAACGTTGTTAGCTTCTGATAGAAATGGGCTGGATGGAATTGAAGTGAATAGATTTAAGACAAAACTAGTGCTCTTTGAACGAAAAACAAAGATGTCCAACTTTGAACCACTCAGATTGAATGGGTAAAATTTAGATAAGCGTTTAGTCTGAGCCCGATAGTTAAATATTTGGATTTCGTCCTAAAATCGAAACTTCACTGGGGGCTTAACGTTGAAACGAGCGTATTGAAGGCCTGCACAACTCTTTGCACCAGTAGAGACATGATTAGAACCGGTGGAAATTACTACTAAATGAGCGAATTTTATTAAAAATAAATTATAGAAACATGCAAATAACTCGAATAATCATAATAACCACTTGACATACATAAATTTAATTATGCATGTATTTACATAATTTCCAAAATACTATAATTTTTTTTGTTATCTATTTGTTTTTTTTTTTATTTATTTATATACAATTCTAATTATTCTATTAAAAAAAAATAAAATAAAACTCATTAACCTATAAATACGGATATAAATGACTAATGTCAGCTCTACGAATTTTCATTTTCTACTGAATTATTTATGACAAGTAAATAAAATGTCCTTGTATATATATATATATATATTTATTTATAATAAATAAAGAATTAAAAGAGAATCTTTTTATATATCATTATCAACATACATATATATATATATATCGAATTTAACTTAATGTTTAAAATAAAATTCAAATTATTATCTACTTAAAAACTATTTAATAATTAACCAAAACAAACAGCAACAACGAAATAAATGTAATGTATTTAAAATTTCGAAAATCCACAGAAATTAAAGCAAAATATAACAATGAATTTGCAACTGAATTTAAATTTGTATATTGTAATTTTCATATATGCACACCCAAAAATTATGGGGCATACTTGAGTATTTTGGAAAATAATTTTAGTGTGAAACACTAAAAAAAATAATCTCAATTGTATTGAGTTGAATTAAATTGATGCAAGCTAACTTAAATTGTATTTTAACAATTTGAGTATATTTGGGATATATATGTAGCTAGGACATTTGGGATATATTAGAATAATCAAGATTTCATTTGTCATCATTTTTTTACCCTTTCCCTCTCTTATCGATATTTAATGTTTTATTACAGCTTGCATACCATAGTAAACTTTAGTTATTTATTTATTTTTATTTGTTGTCGAGGAGGTCACCTAATTTTATATAGAAAAAGCAAAAAGCCATACCAAAAAAAAAAGAAAAAATATAATAAAATAAAGTAGAAAATTTTTATTTTTGGAATTTTCTTGCCAAAGTATAAATAAATTACTTTACTCATACATATACATATATTTCTATATATATAAATCCATAATATGTACAGAATACATATATCTTTATACACACATGTGTCAGAATTTTTATTTTAGGTAGTTCATTTTATTCAAAATTAATTTTTTCTTGTAATAGAGAATTTTTTTTGTACTCGTATTATACAGAAAAATTTAATACCTTTTGAAAACAAAAACTTTTTCCTTAATTTTGTTAATTATTAAAACATTTTCTAACCCTTCCCTTCCACATCCAAATTACAGTAATAACGTATGATTCAACATAATTCAGCAATTACAATTCATAAGCTGAATTGTAAATTAAATACCGTAATTATTGAAATTTTCAATAATTTAATTTTTTAATATTTTTACTTATAGACAGATTTTTTTAATTGTAAAATTTACACAATTATTTTCATTCCTACTTCTTCAAAAAAAAAATATTTTTTCTTAACATTTTCTATTCTCATTTGAATTACTCATTTTAGTAAAATTAATGCCGTCAACGCCTTCACCGCCTCCCCACAGAATGAACCACAATATTACCTTCCCTGTGTGATCTAAGATTAAAATTTCAATAATACGACATTTAACACAAGTTCAGCTTATGATTTTCTAATTTATTTTAATTGCTGAATTATGAAGATTAATGCAATATTACTAAATTCTGAATATTCAGAAACAATATTCATCATTAGAAAATATTCTTTTGATTTTTTGTTTTTTGTGATAAATTAAAAATACTCATAATTGCTGTACTTTAATTAAAATATTATAAAAATCATTTCATGGTACGAAATTAAAAAAGAAATGAGAAGAGATAAAAATATTATAGAACGGCAAAAAATCGAAAGGTAATGGAGAAATAGAACACAAAAATAAAATTTTAATTTCACAATACTCTGAACAAATAAATATAAAATTACTAAAAATAAAAAATTAATTTTTTCTTGCATTTATTTTTGTATTTCTTACTCCAGATTTTTTATTATTAATATATATATATATATATATGAATATGAGTATGTATGTATATTTATACATTTCTGACGGAATAAAATTTGATTCTAATGTACATGTGTATATTTTAACATATACTTGTATAAAAGCAAGTATGTACCTATGTATATTAACCAATTTATTGTACATTCATAAATGACATTAAATTGTACATCGGTTTATAATTGAAAATTGAATCTGAACTGTCAAGAGAGAAATTTTACCATTCAGGAAGGATTCAGGAAATACAAAAAAAAAAACTTTTTTTTTTTATATAGAAAGGATATTCTCTGTGCATTAAGGGCTACAATAATATAGTTCGTTGGCCGAGTATGATCCATTATCAAGCTGCGATTTTAAAAAATAAAACCATTTAACATCTATTGTATACTTATGGTACACGCGGGCCAAATTTCATAATTGAGAATTTTTAATAATTTAAAACAATTTAAATTTTTATCTTGGAAAAATACACAAATAAATATATTATTTTGTAAATAATAACTTTTTTTAGTTCTCAGAACCTTGTTTTTAACCCTAAGACCGGGCACAACCAGACAAAAATTGAAGAGCTCTCAATATTCTCTTGATTGTATATCGTATAGTTATATTTTGTTGACTGTTTTTTACGTCACTCTTGAGACTTGGAGTCTCGCATAACTGATTACTAGAAAGTTCTTGAATTAACTCATTATCCTTTATTAATTAATTAATTCATGATCCTTTCACAGGTAAAGGTATTAAGCTAAAATAAGTTCATAATTTCTAAAAACAATTTGTCTCATCATAAGTATTTCAAGAGAATTTAAATTTTTAAAATCAATAATTAAGATATAATTAAAAAATTCAGGTTATAAATGTTAATTCCTTGTTTATAAAAGTATAGTTAGTACTGGCGAGGCCAAATGGTAGTATAAACAAAGTGAAGATGTATATAACATCCCCAAACATACAAACAATTATTGTTACGATTGAAATGAAATTTTAAAAATTACCCAATATGGTTTCAAAAAATATTAATATTTTAATCTAAAAGTTACTCAAATAATAAAAAATCATAAGAATTCTTAGTAAACTAAATTAACAATTAATTCTATATTGAACCTTAAAAAATTTCATATAAAAATTTTCATATAAATTGTTTATATTGTATTTGATACGGCGGCATTCATTTTAATTTTTAACATAAAATTTAAGGTGAAAAATATTTAAAAAAAAACACAAACTAGTTTTTATTTGTGTTTTCCACCACAAAAACAGCAATGTAATTGTATTTGTTAAAACAAAAATTTATTATTTTCAAAAAACAAAAATTTTCATTATTTCAATCAAATTTAATTTTGAAATATTTTAATTCGTCTTTTTCGAATATATTATATTTGAGCTTTAAATGTTTGTGTGTGCGTGTGTGAAAAATTATATCCCTTTACTTTAAAATTCTCTTAAACAAAATACCCATTTTTTTTGTTTTTTTTTTTTGTATGATTCGAAGATTTAATATTTTTTCAAAATTTAAGAATTCTTTTTTTTTCTTTGAATAGCATACCAATGCTTTTCAAACATCTTTATATTTGGAATGTAAAATCAAAAAAAATTGACAATTGTTTGACAATTTTACATTGCGTAACAGTTTGAAACCTCATTCGTAAATTCACCATACAAAAAAGCCGGTTATAATCATTAAAGGTGTCATCTAACTTATCTGTGACATTAAATGCAACAATATTGTTTCTGCTACACAATTCAACCATTACAATTCATAAGTTGCAAATAACGTTTCAGGCTTATGCTAATTTTATACCTTAATAGTAGTAGAATATTTCAGTAAAAGCTGGCTAGGACTATGTATTTATCTTACACACACATTTCATATATGTACATATATTTTGTTAAATTATTTATTTGAAAAAATTTTAAAATTTAAAAAAATTCAAAGACTTACTTTGAAATATGTGATATTCTAAACATTCTAAAACGAACAACATACCTGTAACGAAATAAAAAATAAAGTTAAAATATTTTTAGAATTGTTAGATTTTAAAATTGTTTAGATTCCCTAAAATAAAAATATAAACATGACAAACAAAAAAAAAATTAAGGAGAATTTGAGAACTAATGAGGTTTTTCTATTTTCAAATTATAATTCAAGAAATTTTGTATAGATTCCCCTATAAGTGTTTTCATACATTTCATACATAAATAAGATTTCTCACAAAATTTTTATCTATATACCCTAACTTCCCAATTTAAATTTTCTTCAACATACACGAAACTCAACTTATGATTTGTATTTGATAAATTGAATATAATAATCACTGTATTACTGTATTAATTTTAAATGACTGATTTTTTCAAAGACAGAATACGCAGTAATTAAAACACAATACGCAGTAATTAAAAAATCTGTATATTAATACTGCAATATTACTGCAAATTTTAAATTAAGGATATAATTATTATTTTTATATTACTGAGTTGCAATATACTGATGCTATTATGTAGTATAAAAGTAATTCAAAATAAAGTTGGGTCAAACCAATGGGTTGTATTTTAGCACTTTTCATTCATAAACGAAACTATTTCTAGGATTGCATATATTTAGGATGAACGATTTATGCAGTCTTTGAAGTAAAGCAAAAATGAATTCAAAGAGGGGTTAACATAATGCTCGATTTTAAGGGTTAATTGCGTGAGTTAAGAAATATAATTATATTTTTTAATATCATGGAATTTACCGTTAGTTTTTTGCGTTTATAGAAATTTGAAAAAGGTTGCGGTTTCGGAAATATAAGGCGTCAAAAATTCAAATTTTACAAATTTTTTTCTAACGAAATGTTAGAAATTCTAAAAATTTTCTTCTAGCGAAATGAACCATTTGTGAGTGTCTAAAAGCTGTTAAAACTCCCACAACCTGAAGTCTTGAAGAGAAACGACATCAAAAATTTGGAAAAAACAGATTTTAGATTATTTTTAAAGTTTAACTATAGTATGCCGCGATAGGAGAAGCAAGCTAATGCCTTATGGTTTTACTACAACAAATAATTAAAAAAAGGCATTTTTAGGGTTTTGGGTGGTATAGCTTTTACATGAGGGAAGATAGGTAAAAAATTTGTTCTAGAGAAATAAGTTTCTAGTGTCATGTCCACGGACGGACGGGCGGACGGACAGAGTGAAACTAATAAGCACTTTTTTCAAATTTTTTTTGGAAAAGTGCTAAAAACAGATGTCTCGGTATGGCAACAACAATTATCATTGCCAACAAAAAAGCTAAAAAAAAAACACAGAACCAAAAGAGATCTTGACTTATTCAGTAAATAAAGTTGTACTTAATTGAATAAGTCAAGTTGATGTTAGACCTGCGTTCTAATAGATGCCAAAATTTTTTGTTTTTTTTTAATATCTTTAGTTTAAATATCACTGACCTTTGTTTTTAAAACAATATTTATACATATATATTTATATAATGTGTGTATTGTAATAGCCATAATTTATTCCCAAAAAAGAAAAATAATAAAAGTAAAAAAAAAAATATATTCATTTTTATTTATATATAAGTAATGTGTGCCAATAATTCAACACAGTTAAATAGCAAAAACTCTAATATTCACAATATTACGTGTATTCCACACAAACATAATAATAATACATATTAGAATCATAATATTAATTCACAATAATCCATACATTCACGATATTATTATTATTATTACATTATATAAGTATGTATGTAAGTACATATATCTATATGTATATATATTTCATTCTTTCCATAGAATATTCGAATCTAAAAACATAAAAAAAAATTATTCTTATCTTTTTCTATATTATTCTATTCTAATTTGTTTTTTTGTATCCTATTTTGTTTTTTTTTTGTTTCTATTAATTTTTTCTCTATCGATTCGCAATTTTAAATGAAATTTTTTAAATTTTTAGTCAATCAGTATCCAGTTGTAGTTCGTGTTTCGCCGCGTGAGAAGATTTTTTAATTTTTTTGTAAGAATATCGCGCATTCTTTTTAAAAAATCATCTCACCTCAAAACAAATATTCAATAAAATTGAAAAAAAAAATAAGAACCGAGACGAAAATATCGAGCCAGTTGGAAGAAATCAAATTTTTTTTTTTTTTAAACCCTAATTTTTTTTTATTTAACTGTAAATTTCTAAATTTTTCTCTTTTTTATTTTAATTTTTTCTTAATTTTTAAAAATAATTTTCTTTTATTTTCTTATTTAAATTTCATCGAATTTGCAATTTACAAAAAAATATTACAATAGAATTAAAAAAAAAAAGGAAATTAATTATTTTAAATAATTTTGATTATAGAAAATTAAAAAAAAAAATCAAAACGGAAATAATTAAAAAAATTAAAACGGAAATAGTTAAAAAAAAGCTGTGTGTTTTATCGATTTCTGAAATTCATTAAAACATTTAAAAAAAAAAACAAAAAAAAAAATAATAAAAATAAAAATTACATTTACAAAAACTTGGTGAATTTTATTTTTAAGATACTTATTTTTTTTTTTACTGTATATTTAACTCTAAAAATAAACTAAAGGATGTAAAAAGTAACGCAGACAACACAAAAAGGAAGTAAGAATTTAATTAAATTAATTTCACATACATTGATGCCAATTAACATACATTTACTTAGAGCTTTACTTATGTATATATAGAGTGTCTCGTATCATAATTCACTGCTATATATCATTGCATAGCGCCTTATGAGTAGACAAAACTTTTGTATGGAAACGATGTCCATAGCTCAACTAGTTTGGAGCAACAAGGGTTTAAACACAATCTCGACTAAAATCCTTAATCAGATCAGGTAGCATGATGATTCATATATCAAATTGCAGCTCAATTGACAAGGCTGTACAAGGCTGTACAAAAATTGGAGAAAGCTCCAATGTTATGTCACCCCGAAAATTAACGTTTTTTTTTTTTAAATGAAAAGTTAAAATTTCACATTTTTCGAACATGTCCTCATTTTGAGATTTTCAAATCATATTTAAAAAAGTGACGATGTAAGGACGGAGTTGTACTTAAAACTTCAAAAAGTAAAGAAATCGATCGAGATTGACTTTAAGTCTCTTAACTAGGAAGATTGTTTCCACACAAAAGTTTTGTCTAATCATGAGGCCCTATAAAATGATATATAGTAAAGTGCACTTGGATACGAGACATCCTACATAAATAACATCGCCTTCAAAATTACACTCTTTACTAGTTTGAAAATCTAAACTAATTATTTTTGAATTTGAAATACATACATATTATGAATGCAATTTGAACGGACAGACACACAATTCATGTGATCATTCTATAAAGATACGCATATTGGCCTGATATTCAAATTGCAATTAATTTTTTCAAGTACTTCACACAATACAAATTTAATTTTACACATATTTATAAGCTTAATTCTATAGTATCTCATTATATAGTAGATTATAATAATTTTGTTTTAATATCAGAGATTTTACTTGATATTTTTTATTAAGTACTCAAATTATGTAGGTACTTTGCATCAGTATTTTTAATAATAACAAAAAAAAAATACTCTAAAAATAACAATATTTTGACTAATAAATCGAAAAAATATTTCCATATAAAAATTCCTGACTTTTGATTAATTTTCAGAATAATCATCTACCCTTAAAAATTTAAATTATCATTCTTGAAAAAAAAAATATTTCTAAAAGTATAAAAGAAACACTCTTATCTTAGATCCAATTTTTTTGAAGTAAGCAATTTTATTCTATCAGAATGTTTTTTTAAAAACAAATGGAGATGTTTTGTACAAATGTATAGATGTATAGTAAATATATGTATGTAGCAAGACAGTTAGCTCAGTTAAAAGACAATGATCTCGGTTAATCAAATATACACAGGAAATTATTTTTTATAATTTTCTAATTTTAATACAGAAAAATCCTTTAAAAATTTTAATGCACACACTTATAAAAATTATTTCTTTTTCATTTGTACACATATTGTAGTTTATAGCACTTATACAAAATAAAAAAATTCAATATAGTTACCACTGACCTACATATTTATATTTTTGAAAGTCTCTTTAATTTCCTAAAATAATTTTTTTATCACCTACCATTTTTAAAGTAAATAAAATGAATTTGATTTTGTTTTATGAAAAATATTAATATAAAAATGTTTGATTGATATTTTTTACACCAAACACGGAATTTTATATTTTTATTATAAAATACAAAATTTTTAATTAACTTTAAAAATAATTTTTTTTCTTAATTCTTTACATTTTTTTTAAACTTTCCAAAATTTTATTAATTATTATGGCTTTTTTTATTTTTATGAAAAAACATAATAATTAATAAAATACAAGACCGAAATAATTCTTCATTTTCTTATACAAATAATATGTATGTGTATAAATTTAATCGCAGAGAGTCCGACTGGAGAGTTTCATTTCCATTTTCAAATAAATAAATAAATAAATAAATAAACAGTAAAAAACCTAAACAACAACTTAATTTGATCAAAAACCTATATACATACATTCTATATACCGTCAAAAGACGTGTATCCACACTGCTACTGTACTTGGGAGGAGTGATTCGAAATCTCATCCCATGGTTGAATTTTAAGATATGTATAATTTAAACCTAACGTAACTTTCGCATATCGATATAACATATGGGTGGTCGAAATTCCGCCCTCTGGTCGAATTTTGAGGTATGTTTATTTTCGACTTAAGGTGACATCCACAAGTCGATAAAGTATATCCTCGCGTTTTAGGTGTAGTGATGAAAATCCCAACCCATCGTTGATTTTTAAGATATGTTTATTTTCGGCCCAAGATGACATCCACAAATCGATATAATAAATCCGCCGCGCTTCCGAGCTTTTGCTGAAACCAAAACTTAAAAAATACCAACAGCACGCTACTTTGTAGAATACAAAAGCTCTGTATTATGAACACAATTTAATGTGTTTAAATACGACAAAAATTATCCTTCAATAAATATAAACTCAATAGTTTCAAAAATCCACAGTTTGAAAGATATTCATTATATAGACACTGCACTGTAATAATTCTTCTTATTTGGTTATCGTAACTTAATATTTTTAAAAATTTTTTATTTATGCTTACGGAATTAAAAAATATTTCTTTTAAATATTAATTGCAACTTAACCGCGACCGGGATAGGCTTCGTTTTTAGTAAATTGCTTTGATGGAGTTGATTTTATTGATTTTGAAACTCGAAAAATACAACTAATACAAAAGTACAAGAGTTTAATATTTATATAGCGACTAAATTACAAGTACTCAAGTATTGTTTATATGCATATTAAAGATACTTAAAGTATGGAATTACTTTAAGTATTTTTCATATATTATAAACTTTATTATAGAAGAATTCACATGAGTTTTCATATTAATCCCATACTTTAAGTTTCTTCAATATATAAGCAGTACTTAAGAAATATTTAGTCTTCGATATATAAATTTTAAACTTTTATCATTTTGTGTTGATAGTATTTTTCAAGTTTCAAAATCCTAAAATCATCTCCAACATAGAGCCATTCATTAAAAAAATCCAATTCTGGTTGAGATTAAATGTTTCTTAATCCTTGAAATATTGCATTCAAATGTTTATTAATTTTATATACCTGTGTAAATTAATAATTTTTAAATATTATTTAATTAAGTTATAATAACAAAATTAAAGGAATTATTACAGTGGAGTCTCTATATAACGAATACATTTCAAACTGTGGATTTTTGAAACTATTGAATTTATATTTATTGGAGAGTAAAGATTTTCATTATCGTATTTTAACACACCCAATTTTGTTCATAATAAACAACTTTTGTATGCCTTTAGGTCCTTAAAACAAAAAAAAAAATGCTGTTGCAAAATAAATTTATCTTTGTTTTTTTTTTAAGATTTTTAATAAACAAAAAATATTTAGAAATGTTTTCACCTGCGCTATTTACTTTTTCTTTAAAATTTTTATTAAAAAATTGAACAATGACTTGGGACTTCAAGCCACCATCACTATAGGGCAGTTGAATTGTTATATCGACTTGCGCATATATCAATTAAAAATCGAAAATTTACATATTTGTAAATTCTGCCTTATGAGAAGTTTCAAGCACGATCCCTGAAGTGCGAGGATCGGTTTTTTCGGCTTATGGAGCATAATTTAGTCCGAAGATATACATATTTTGAAATTCGGCGAACTTCGACGAGCATTTTTGAAACACAGCAGTGAGGGAGGAAGCATCTTAAAATTCGGCCATGGCGCGAGATTTCAAATCATTTTTTCCAACTACAGTATATCTTGGAATACACGTCTTTCGAATCTCTGAATAAGAATATATATATAAGAATATATATATATATATATCTACACACGTATATATGATTTTGATAAGCCCTTATCCAGGATTTTTTATTTTGAAAACGACGTTCCGGCTGGATTCTCTTTGATTAATGTTTTACTATATTTTAGAGAATACATTGTTATTTAATTGTTTTTTCTTTTTTGGGTGGATTATTTTGGTTATTAGTTAATAATAACATTAAAAAAATTAAAAATGACTAAAAGAAAACATAATAATAAATTAAATTAAGCAATAATGAAAAAGCAAGGTATTAAAGAATTAAGAAAAAGAAATATATTTTTAAAACTAATAAGAAATTTGTATTTAAAACCCAGTTTTTTTGATGCACAAAAAAAAAATCCATAAAATATTTAGGTTAATATTTTTTCTTTAAAAAATAATAATAATTAATAAAACTTTCAAATAATTAAAATGAAAGTGAATAATAGAATTTAAGATACTTAAAGTATGGACAGAGGTATAATAACCCAATTCAGTAATTAGTATAATAATTTAAAATTTTCAAAATTCCATTTCTTACCAATTTTAATTCAATGAAGAATGAACAAAACTAATTTCAATTAATTTAAAATTAACAAAAAAAAAAAATCAATTTATAGCACTTTCAATAATTCTAATTTACAAACTTGAATTACTTATGTACATAAATACTCGTATGTACATAAGTTTTTCTAGATAACGGTAATATAGGGTTATTCTGTATAAAAATATGTTAGTTTTATTTTCTCGAAAGAAATTTTTTGTTTTTTAATTGTTCCTCAATTCAGACACATAATAATGTACATACATTGTTTTTGTTATTGTTGTTGTTTCAAACATTGCATACAAATTATTATTGCGCCTGTACATTACATATGTATGTATGTAGGTATTTATAATATTATATACTGTAAAAGAAAAAAAATTTAATTAGTTAACATATGTAGTTAACATCATTCGTGTGAACACTATACACACATATGTACTTATTTATGTACATTTATACAAACATATATACATATATGATTTGTACTGAAATTAAAAATATTTTTAAAATAAAAATATTAAAAAAATGTTAATTAATTTAAACGGGGAATAAAAATGTTGTGAGCAGCTTGTTTTATTACCGCAAATCTTACATATACATATTTCTTTTTTCAAAAAATACGAGAGTGTGTGTGCGCTATTTTTGAAAATTGAAAAATTTTCTAAATTTTGAGTTTTTTGCTTTTTTTTTTTACTTTGGAATATGAAATTTAAGCCAAATTTATTTTTAAATAAAAAACATTGTTCCGTTTCGTTGCGTTCTAATTTCTCTTTTGCGTTTGATTTTTTTTCTATTTTTCCATTATGAAACAAAAACAACAACACTGTACACACAAATTTTTTTTTTAAAATTTGACGTTTTAATTTTTTTTTTGCATATGTAATAAACATTTACGCATTCACACACATATATTATATGCATTTTAATAAGTAGATGAAAAAATAAAAGAAAAAACAGAATGAGAAATCTATATCTGAAAATATGTATGTATTAATAAAAATTTAAAGTGATTAATACCCCCGCATTTTCCAAGAACAAATCACACAATGGGGATAAGAATATTAATATAATTCAATAATGCTGTGTGATTTCATTTCAGTATTCTTCAGCGTCAAATTCCAGGCATTCATTTCCAAATTTGAAAAATGCAATCTGTTTGAATCATGACTTATGTATGGTATTATTTTATGCGCCTTAAAACAATACGGATGTGATAATTATAATAATAGGTATTGAACTTAAATTCCATGTTATACATAACATATACATTATGACAATAACTTTTTATAAATATGTATATATGCAGAAACGTATTTTCTGATTCCATATACATATATATGTAGTTGAATATTTTGTAAATTTTATATATGAAATAATGTATGGAATTCATTCAAATAATTTTTTATAGTGATATTTGTAGGGCTTCTATAGTACATAGAAGAAAACCTGTTTTTGAAAAAGCAAATTTCTGTATATGTAATATATGTGTATGTAAAACTATTTAAATTTTGAAAATTTCAATAATATTTAAGTAATATAACACAATATATATTTTAATTAATTGACACAATTGCTTTTCATTTGTTTCCATTTTTATTATTTTAAAATTTAATAAAAAAAAAAAAACAATTTTAATTCAAAAAACGGTATTTTCTATATATATACATACATACATATAGAGAAAGAAAATTTATGAATATTTAAATGTTATATTTTTAGAAAATGAAAAGTTTATTATGCATTTTTGACTTATTGACACATATATATAAAAATAAAACCAAATATTTTGGCATAAAAAACTACATTAGAAACTATTTTTAAACCACTGACGTTTTAACAGAATTAAAAAAAAAGATAAATTAAGATTTTAGTATATCATTCTAATAAAAAAATGAATAATACAGTTTTAGAGTAAAACAGTTATACTTTGCAGGCAAATATATGATCCACCTATTTTCAATACTAAATAAGATATATACATCTATACAAGGCCGAAAGATTATAGTAGAAGAAATATCAAATATTTATTCAAATAGAACGGCTTTAATATTTTCATAATTATTGCCGAACTTGCAATTGATCCCATAGTATAACTGGAGAAGTCAGAAGAATATATCAAGAACACATTATTTATATTTTTACATGCTAGGTATATATGTACATTTTAAATAGTATCTTTGTTTTCTTAGATTATTTTAAATTAAATCCCTTTCGGCACTTTTCCAAAAAATTAAAAAAAAAAATAGATCTTTACTAGAGACTTATTTCCGCAAAAGAAATAATACCCCCCCCCCCCCTATTTAAAATGCTATTTTTTAATTATTTATTACAGCGAAACCATAATCATTTTCCAAATTTTGAAAACGCAGAAAAGTAGTGGTCGCATTGTATTCGTTATTACAGGATACCTTATCTTTGATAGCTTGTGTAATTTTTACCTTGAGTACAATTTTTTTCTGGAAACCACCCCGTCTTCAACCGAATTATTTCGGAAACGGGACGTTGCACAAAAAATATTCTTAAGAGGTTTTTAAGAGGACTACTCAGTTTTTTAAATTAAGAAAGAAAAAATGGAATAAGGTAAATTTTTTAGTGATTGGCTATACTTTATGAAAAATTTGATTTTTTTTTAAATGACACAGTTTTCAAAAGAAAAAACTAATTTTCAGCTTTCCATTGCATATTAACTGTTTTAAATCGGTTAATAATTATGGAAGTTAAAGCAATTTAAGGCTATACACTTTTTTGTCGAAGCCAAAAATTTTGGCTTCGGGGATTTGGGGAATTGCCAAGAGACTATACAACTTTACAGGTTCACCCAGTATAATACGAATATTTAAAATATATACTTTTATACATTCCCTCCTACAATAATACACACATATTTATGTATATATATGTATGTACAACATACATGTATACAATAATATCTAAAAAAAAATATTTCAGCTTATTATATTTCTGGATTGTTTGCAAATTTAAATGACTATTAATAAAAAATATATGTATATATGAATGTACCTAACATACATGTATTAACCACGTTCCATAATATCAAGGTAATAAATCGTCAACAACGGCGACAAGAACAGAATTTTTTAACGAAAGGAACCAGAATTGTAGCAATAATTTGAAAAATCACAATTTTTGTCAAAATGATATTGAAGTTTTTTTAAAAAGAGTATGGAAAAGAAATTGAGAGTTGAATGAATAATGTATTCAAATGTCTTATTAAATTGAGAAATAACAAGGGATTTTTCTTTTACATCACAAGTATATTTATTAAAACAAGATTGTATTTTTAATTTTTATTATTTTCTTTTTTAAAATCATATGATTACGGAAATAAATAATGAAAAAGAGAAAAATTTAAAGAGCTTTAAAATTTTCGTACTAGACTAGTTTTTCCATTAGAAAAATTTTTTCTTTTTATTACGCCATTTCACAAATACAAAGAAGCAATTGTTTTTTTTTTCTTTGGTTTTTTGGAGGACAAAAAAAATATTTTTTGATATTTTTAGTTACATACCATATAAATTTTTTTTCCATAGTACCTACATTCAGTTTCTCTCTTTAAAATAAAAAAAATTTGGAAAATTATTTTTGTATACAAAAAAAAAAAAAAAAAATTTTGTAACTGGAGCTCTTCTTTTCAACAACAAATTGTTTGAAATTATTTTCTATTTTTATATTTTTTGTGTCGTTATAATAAAAAAAAACAACAAATTAATTACTATGTGTGCATAAAGGATTTTGTGTTTAATATAATATTAATCGCGGTCCATTAACACATACTTGCATATATGTATATATATTTAGCGTTTAAAGAGAAAATATTTAGTCAGATTTCAAATTAATTATCAACACAAACATAAAAATTACAAAATTTATATGCGCGTACGTGTCATACATATTTTAGGATACTTTAAAAAATTTAAAAAAAAGTAACACATGACATATTGTGTGTGACTGACTGACTGGCTTGATTATATATATACATATATATATAAATTAATATTGTTTTGAAAAACTTTAATATATTGCAATATTTATTATATAATCTGATTTCAAAATTTATGTTAATACGGTATTAATACGAAATTCCGCAATTGCATCTCATAACCTGAATATTGTGAATATCAATATAATATAATATTATTTCAATTTGGAACTCATGACATATTTTCCCCTGAGATAAAAAAACAAAAAATCACGAAAAATTTTTCCTACAGAAATATTTTATAAACATATAATGTAGGAAAAATTATTGAATCTTCAACTTAAGTTTACTTTATTTAAGTGAAAAGCACCTAACCGCCAGTTCAGATCATTATATTATCATACACACATACACCCCTTATAATAACCGGGTTAAATTTTTTATATTAAAAAATGTTTTATTGATTGTTAGGTACAGATTGTAGGATTAGAAGTACAGAACATTTTACTGTTAGCTGTTTCTACAACAGCTTTAGCATAATAATACGATATCAGGACACAATTAAACTCAAAGGTTATAATTTCTGAATTTTGTGTAAATAAATGTATTACAGCAATTTTGGATTTTATTGTTTTAATATATATATGTATATATATATAGGAATTAGGGAATACGTCCAACTACATATGTCTGTACACATATTAAATGTATACAACTCTCTCTTTCTCTCTCTCTCTCTCTCTCGTTACAGAGATTAATATTATTGACATCTCAATTTATTTTATATATGTGTAGAAAATATGTACATCCATATAAGACTATATCAAATCATATGCAATTTAAAGCTTTGCTATTACTGCAAATTTCGTCATACAAACTTTTTTTTATTATTAAATATTTAATATAAAATTATAATTATATGATATTACTCGTAATTAGAATGGCATTAATTAAAAATTTAATTTTTTTATTTATTTTCAGTATTGCCAAATTTATGAAATCACAACGACGATAAATAATATTTGAAAAAAAAAAAATAGAAAACGAGTTAAAAAAATATTTTGTTTTTGTTTTTTTTTAGTTTTTTTTAATGAATTTCAAAAATCGAAAAGTATCCACAAATACACAATTAATAATGATATAATTAAAAGAAATTTTTCTTTTATATTATAAAAAACAATTTATAATAAAAAATAAAAAAAAATAATTAAGTAAAATTTTATTTAATTTTTTTTTTAATAATATTTTTTGATTCATATAGGAGAAAAATCAAAGATAGAGAAAAAATAAAAAATTATAAAAAATTGTTTCACAATCAAAATTTTGCTTTAAACATTAAAAATGGGGGTGGCAGATGATTTCGCCCCCAGTTTTATTAAAAAACCACAGCTTCGGCAAGAAGATGATGGAAACCGTTTAATATTTGAATGTCAATTATTATCATCACCGAAACCAGATATAGAATGGTATCGTAGTGATAATTTAGTTAAAGAAGACGATAGAACTAAAATTAAAATTCAACCAATTGGCGATAATAAATTTACTGTAGTATTAGATTTAGATGATGTTGTCGAAGAAGATGCTGGCCTTTATAAGGTCAAAGCTAAAAATCTTATGGGAGAAGTATCAGCGTCAATTAATTTAAATTTTACCCGTAAGTAATAATATTTATTTTTTTATTAAATTTATTAAATTTTTTTATATATTTATATATTTTAATTTTTTTTATATATTTTCATTTACAATTTAATATAAAATGGTATACGCGTTATCTATTATACCAACACAAAATTAATTAAAATTTAAAAACAAAATATTTACAATAAATTTCGATTTAATTTACACATATGATCATAATATATATATATATATATATATATTTATAATGATTAGCTGCAGACGAACCTTCAGAAAAGTGAGTTGTTTGAGAAATATTTATCGTGATTGCTTTAATTTTTTTAATTTTGGCGCCTTTAAATTACTTGATAAAAGTTTTTTTTTTTGCTTAAATTTTTGCTCTTTTTTAAGTGCTTTCTAAGCTTGAAACAAAACTAAATATTATATGCTTTTGTAATAATGCAAAAAAAACTTTGACCAAAAATACAAAAATTTAAAAAATTCTAAAACCTATATTAAAAAAAAGGCCATCGTATTACAAACTGGAAATCAGCTTATTCAAGTTACTAATTTCTGAATGGATTATAGTATTATACGAAACGATATTTTTCTTTTATAATAAATGCAAATTATAATCTGCAATCTATGCTCAAATTCAGAAATTCAAATTATATTTTCTGAGAGCAAGTCAAATTAACGTTATAGAATTCCTTTTTTATATTTTAATTAAAATTTAATTATGCTTGTTCAAATAATTAAAAATTTTGATTGCGATATTACTGAAATAGATTCTATATTGGATATATTCAATAATATATTAAGGTTAATAAAAAACGATTAATTATATAGTTGACTGTGTCAAATCTGTGATACCCGTAGGAATAAATAATTTTTAATGTAGGAGATAGATAATTATCATACAATTTCATACCTATTGCTCTTCATATGTTGTTAATTTCCACATACATGGTAGTTGTAATACAAACCAATATAATCTAAGAGTTTTACTGAAAATTTTGACCATATCACTAAATTTGTTTGTTCAACTTATGAAGTTGTATGAAAACTACGGCAAGCAGTCAAGAAATTTCAACGGCTTTTATCAAATCTTACAATTCTAATCTAATAATATATTTGCTTCTGCAAATTTTCAAAACTATGCCCTGAATAATTTCTGAGTTTTTGCCAAATTTCAGTACTGTAGGTTGAACAATTTTTAAGATAAATAATGTTTCAAGTTGTATGACAGCTACCAGAAGGAGCCAAGCAGTTTCAATGAAATACAATAGTTCCAATAATATAATGACTTTTATCAAATACAATAGTCCCAATAATATATTGACTTTTGTGGAATTTCAACACCATATCTTCTATAATTTCTAAGATATAGCCAAATAAATTGAAGTTGTATAGTAGTTAACCGAACCAGTACCTAAATAATACCGAATTTAATTAGGGTTTTAGCATTTGTTATAATAAATAACTTGCGAAAATTTGGTGAACTTAACTAAATTAGTTGTTGAGTTATCGTTGCGACGGACGAAGGGACGTACAAACAGGCGGACAGACATGGTTATATCGACTTTGCTATACCCTGCAAACATACGTGCATACTGGCATAAAAACCATAATAAAATAATTTATGAAGAAAATAGAATTGAAATATTAAAGATATGTAAATAGTAAATCAGCGTGCACCCGTATAATTTACATTACTTTGACTTCAAAATTTGCTGTAGTATATGCACTATTAATGCACATTCAGCCTATATCCATTTGTAATTGCTAAAATATTGCATCAATTTTGAAGTTACGTTTATTACACTTATTTCTCCAAAATTCAGCCCATATTTTATTTATTGCTGAATTGTACAAAATATAATATTATACAAGCAGTTTTATTATAACGTATTAATTTCAATTTTCTTATTATGTTTTCTTGTTTTTTTTTCCCTTTTTTCTAAATACATGCATATCAAAATAACGCTTTTAAAAATGCTTTAAATTTGCTATAAACTTTTTGATGAACATTTTAAAATTACCTATAATATTACACCCAAAATACAAAATAAAATTCCTATGAAAACTTACCTTAAGCATAGAGGGAAAATTTTCCGTTATTCCTGAAGAGTAAGTATACGAACATAAACACCATCCCCACGTATTGTAAATAACCCTTTTTCATTGAATATACGAATAAAAATTCGTGTAATAATAATTATTTATGAATCAACATCCCGAAAACAATAACATTGGTTTGTTATCTGAAAATAATAAAAATAAAAAAACGTTTTGGTTAAAAAATAAAATTATGCTAAATTCTTTTGTGTTCTAACACTTGTCACTACTCTGATTAAAAAAAAATAAGAAATGTTCGATTAACGTGGCATCCAAGTTGCCAACAAAATGGAAAACTAGTATCAAATGTCAAAAGATTCGTTTATTTGCATTTTATTTATGCAACTTGGATATTACAGTTAATTTATGAACTAAGTTTATAGATTAAACAAATTCTTGAATGGTTTAGCAATGCTAAAGATTTGAAAATATTTTTTTTAACATGGTTCAATACCCAATTAACCAGAAAATATGTATAATTTAATATAAGAGTTGTGTTTTAATTATTTTAAATATTGTGTGTTATAAATATTTTGTTGTTTATTAAAATATTTATTAAAACAAAATTTTTAAAAATTTTAAAAGTGAAAACAAAAAATCATGATATTTTATTTTTCTTACTACAAACAAAATTATAAATAAAATAGGCAAATTGATGGATTTGCTCCAACATTTGCAAAGAAGCCTGCAATCAGACAGGAAGATGATGGTAAAAGACTGTTGTTTGAATGTCGTGTTAATGCAGATCCAAAGCCCACAGTTACGTGGTCAAATAATGGCGTTGTAGTTTCTGAATCACCCAGACACAAGGTTAATAAAAATTTTTTTTTATATATTTTTCCTTATTTTTATATTTGAAAATGATATTCAATTTATTTTAAGAAGGAATTCAATATTAAAATCTTTGATTTCAAAATTACACTAATGTTATAATAATGCAGAAACATAATTAGGCACCCTGACAACGGAATTTTAATAATACCGTATCGATACACAATTCAGTAATTGACATTTATAAGCTGAATTTTGAATTAATACAGTATTATTACAATTCCCATCTCAGGGGCAACCCTAACTGATTAGAAGAATTGTGCGTATATATGTATATGCCATTATAACTGTAATTTTGGCGTCAGAGAGTTTTCTAAATTTATAATACAAAATTATTATTTTCATAAAAACTTATTTTACTCAAACTTAACTATGAAATGTTGTAAATAGAATATTTATGCAAAGGTCTATAATAAATACCAAATATAATTATAAGCAGACATTGCATATATTTTAATTATTATTGAAAAATACTACAATTTTAAATAATATCCTTATGAATCTAAAATTACACTATTATGATATTAATATACAAATTCAGTTATTCCAACTTATAAACTAAATTGTTTAATAATATATGTATACAACTGTATATATATATATATAGAAATGAGACCAAGTTTTTTTTTAATATTTTAATGTTAACTGTTAACATCTATCATTTAATTATAATTTAATACACGACATATTTATTATTACTATCATAGTTTTATATCAAAAACAAAAAAGTTCTCTTAGTAAATTTTCATTTACATCCATTGAGCCATTAAAATTTATTTGCTGAGAAAAATTTTGATTGAGAGATAATTTTAAATTTATCTAATAAATTTCTTTTATTAATTTTTCATAATTCACATATACGAGTACGATCAAAATTTGGCTCCATCTTCCCTTTGGGATATCCAAATTGTAGTGATGTCATTAATCGACCTCGAAATGTCATTAATCTTCTCTTAATTATACAATTCAACTAATGAATTTTAATTGCTGAATTTTCTAAGTAATCTAACAAATATAAGAGGGTGTTTATTTTATCTTAATTCTTCTATTTAATCCAATTTAAAAATCTCCATTAATTTCAAATTTCCCTTGACCTCCACATCACATAATATTACCAGATATTAATATGTAGTAATTCAGCAATTCACACTTGCATAATTATAATATGAATTGTATGAATTTTTAGCATCATATATTACTACATTTTGGAAGTGGAGGTTCGTTGATTGTTATATTTTGTATTTTTGTAATCATATTATATTAGATTCCAAAATTTGTATATTATTAAAAATATAAAAAAGTTATAACAAAAAATTTTTGAAAACAGTTAAAGGTAGAAAAGGATGGTAAAAATTCGTATTTTGCATCACTACAAATTGAAAATGTCACAGTTGAGGATGCTGGCAAATATAGAGTAAATGCAAAAAACGAACTTGGCGAGAGTAATGCTACTATTAGTTTAAATTTTGACAGTGAGTATCTTTTTTTTCTTTTTATTTTATTTTCTTATTATCTTTTTATGTTTTATGATGTTCCTTGAGTTCCAAAATGCAATAATACGGTATTACTACCCATTTAATACCCTCTTACTGCATTTCGGAAGTCAAGCGTTTTAAAATACAAAATATTCAGATATTTTATATTGCTCTAAATGTTTTTTTTCCTAATAATTTTTTTATCAAATTTATATATTTTTTTTCATATGTATACTTTTTTATATTTTATAAATTAAAAAATATTAAAAGAACTAAAATTGCCATGTATAACGTTGCAGTAACGTGAAAATATTTTGATTTTAAAATTGTATAGTAATTCGGTATTAAATAGTACATACTTCAGCTTTGATGTTTTCGAATCACAAGCAGTGTTATAACACTTCAGAAAATAAACGTTATACAAGGAGAATATATATAATGCATTTTATTTTTTTATTTTCTCCATAATTATTATCATAATTATGTATCATGTACAATTGATTTTTTGTTTTGAATATATACCATATTACATACTATATAACAATAATTAATATTTATGTTATTTATCATATACATACATATATGTACAATGTATGATAAATACAATCTATGACTTAAGAATGGCAATAATACTGTATCGCTAGTACACAATTCAGCACTTATAATTATTACTGTATTCAGTTATTCAGAATGTATTATATTAATACCGTATTATTGCAATTTTGAACTTCATATTGGACGCCTACCAAAATGCAACTCTAACTTGAAATTAATTTATTCAGTAATAAAAACAGTATTGCTGAATAAGTCAAGTTGAAAATTTATGCAATTTTGTTAACGCTTAGTATATTGATTGCAATTATATATAGTATATATATGTTTGTTTATATTATATTTATTTTTCACTCACATTCTACTCACGCATAACTTTTAATTTATTAAAATTAAATTAAAAAAAAAAATAGCTTAAACAATTAAAGGAATTTTTTTTCATAAACTACTAAAAAAAAATTATGGAATTAATAAAATTTTTTTAAAAAAGTTTGAATATATAAATTAAATATACTTATAATACAAAAAAAACAAAACCAACAACTAAGCTATAATAATAAGCATAATTTAAACAACTTAAAAATAAAATCTCAATATTTTTAACTCAATATAAATGAATTATTTCTCCATTATTTAAACATTTCTTTAATTATAATATTATTAAAAAAAAAAGAAACAAATAAATGTACCATTAAGGTAAAACAAAAAAATGCAATGGTATTGGGTTTGAACTTCAAAATTTCTCAGTAATATTGTATCAAAATACAATTCAGCTTATATGAACTGAGCTATGTATGTATATATGTATATATTATATCAAGTCAAGATTACATTGTTATATGCAGCTTAACAATTAAAAATTCATCAATTAAAATAAATTTTTTAACACAATTTAAGTGTCCAGGTTACTATTGCTGATAATTTATATGTATATATATAGAAACATGTCGAATAACGATTGGAGCCAACCTACATGAGCTGCGAATTATTAGATAATACATTTGATAATTGAATAACGGCCACATAACACAATTTTTTTAAAAACTCTGAATGATTCTATTCATCTTAAGACAAATGTATAGCCTTACAAATTCTTATTTGCAATGCAATTGATTCCAACTAAAATAAATTTAAAATTGTAAATGCATGTATGTATGTATGTACATACACATATACACATATAATATTTTAAGAATTAAATCTAGCTTACAAACATATGTAAAGTTACTTCAAAAGCTTTGAATAATGAATTCAGTTTTGAAAATCAAGAAATAATTTAGAAAATCTTAGCTCTATCTTATATATATATGTCTATTATCCATAGATATTTATATCTATACATACATAAAAACTACATGATATATGTACAGGTACATAATATATATGTAGTTATATATAACTTCACTAAATTTAAATTTTAAATTTCTATATTCATATATATATGTATGTTTGTATATTTTCTTATTTGTTTTTTCCTTATTTTATCAGGCCGATTTCTGATAAAAAAAACTCAGATTAAGCTTAAAAAAAGCTAAATACAATTTAAATTTTTTACAAAATAACGAAGAATACTCGTAAAACTATTGGATATTTATATTTAGAATTTAGAAAATAATTTTAAAGTAATATGAAAAATTAAATGACAATGTTATACATACATATGTATATACTTAGTTCAGTTTTTGAAGCCTCATAAGTTATTGAAATGAGATGAATTCGAAAATTCGGAAAATCATTTACTACTTTTTCCTTTAAACTGTTCCGTATTCTCCACTCGGCTGTTAAACCAGCCTATTTATGAAAATGATTGAAAAACTATATGTTTATATAATATATAATATTACTTTGAAAGTATATAATATTTATTAAATTTCAAATACAAATTATTAAAAATAATGCAAAATTAATATAAAAAGAAATCATACCAAAATATCAGTTGTTTTAATAAAAAAATACATAAAAAATTGAAATTCTTTCTTTTGAATGTTAATGCGAAATTTCTACAGTATATATTTCAAAAAGATATACATATAGAAAAATCCAACAAACCATATATATAAAATATTTAATTTATTATTTAGAACTTCTTATAAATATATATATAAATTATAATTTCTTTTAAAAAAAATCATTTTTTACAAATTTAAAAATAAAAAAAATAACAAAATCAAACTAAAAACAAATTAATTCTTATATACTCATATATACATATATATATATATATATATATATATATATATATATATATATATGTATATATATATATATATGTGTATATATATATATTTTTTTAGAAATATATATATTAATAAAAAAAATGCAATTAAATATATATTAATAAATTAAATAATGTCTTAAATAAAACAAAAAAAACAAAATCTTTCCCAAAAAAAACTATACCAATTTAATTAAAATCCTATATATAAAAAATCACAAATATATATATAATAAAAAAATATATAGGCGACGAAGCACCTGTTCCAGTTGATGGAATAAAACCAACGTTTACTGAACGACCTGTGATTCGACAAAGCGAAGATGGTGGAAATATCACATTTGAATGCAGATGTGTTGGCGATCCGAAACCAACAGTCTCTTGGTACCTAACATATAACAACTATATATTATACTATATATATACATACTTATATATAAATAATTAATTAAACAATTATTATTTATATATATATTTTATATATGTAAATATATTTATTTAAAAAAAAAACTAAAATTCATTTTAAATTAATTACAAAAAAAAAAAACGAAAAATAACCCCATATACTTATATTAAAAAGTAAATAAGTCTTATTTAAATAAAATCAATTACATAATCACTAATCACAACAAAAAAAAAACAATACCTAAATAACCTTAAAAAAATTCAAATATAATTTAATAAAATGTAAAAATAATAATTTTTATTTATTTTTTTTTAACTTTTTCATATATACATACATATATTTAAAAAAAAGTCTATAATTTAAATTTTATTTTTAAACCGAAATTATAAAAATTCATCACATTGATTGCCATTAATTTTGATTGCCTTAGTTTTCATCTTAACGCAGTTATATATGTATATAAATACATATCCACATACATATGTACTCAAAATATAGAAATTTATATACATATAGAATATTACTGTATTAAATACTCAAAGTATAGAAAAATTTATATACATATACAATATTACTTTGTCAAAATGGCTATTTGTCTACCAGACTTTTCCATTCTCTAAAATTATTTTAATAATTATTTTATATTAGACATACATACGTACATATATAAATGCGATGCCGTGTAGAGTAGATATGTGCGTGCCTTTAAGCCTTTTAAAATTTTAGAACAAACTTTAACTGTTTTTTTTTTTATATAAAATTAAAAATTTTCCAATTCACTTAATTTTTCGTAAAAATTAAAACTTCTTTTTTTTTTTTTACATTTTGTCACATTATTTAAACAATTTATTTTGTTTTAGCTTAAGTTTAGTTAAAATTTCAAATTTATTTTATATTCGACATACATACGTACATATATAAATGCGATGCCGTGTAGAGTAGATATGTGCGTGCCTTTAAGCCTTTTAAAATTTTAGAACAAACTTTAACTGTTTTTTTTTTTATATAAAATTAAAAATTTTCCAATTCACTTAATTTTTCGTAAAAATTAAAACTTCTTTTTTTTTTTTTTACATTTTGTCACATTATTTAAACAATTTATTTTGTTTTAGCTTAAGTTTAGTTAAAATTTCAAATTTATTTTATATTCGACATACATACGTACATATATAAATGCGATGCCGTGTAGAGTAGATATGTATGTGCGTGCCTTTAAGTCTTTTAAAATTTTAGAACAAACTTTAACTGTTTTTTTTTTATATAAAATTAAAAATTTTCCAATTCACTTAATTTTTCGTAAAAATTAAAACTTCTTTTTTTTTTTTTTACATTTTGTCACATTATTTAAACAATTTATTTTGTTTTAGCTTAAGTTTAGTTAAAATTTCAAATTTTAAATATTTTTGTAACAAATTCAAGCGTACAGAAAATGATTAAGAAAAAAACTAAGCATTTTTTTTACGTTCCATTTCCCACATTCTTGCCAACTATTATAATAATATATATTATGTGGATATATTATGTGGAGCATTTTTTTTTTACGTTCCATTTCCCACATTCTTGCCAACTATTATAATAATATATATTATGTGGAATCTAATTTATTTCTGCAATTCATTTTTTTGTATGGCTTATGTCATTTTAATTAAGAGAGAGGATATACATACATATGTACATGATCGTATAATAATGGAACATCTTATAAGTGGATCAAGTCACGGCTGACAGAAATACAAAGATAATATTTTATATTTGTTTAGGAACGTTAGGTGTACATATACTAATTAATACAATATATAACCAGTATTGCCAAAATTGAATATTTTATTTCACAGTCGTGAAATAATTTTTGTCGAAAAATTCATTTTTTTGCACTTCAAGTCAAAATTTTTTTCAAAAAAAAAAGAGTAAAAATTTTCCTTTTGTTTTTCACTTTAGAAGGAACAGGCAATTCATTTTTTCTTAATAATGCTTTTATCTTCAAAAAATGTCAAAATGCCATTGTTCAAGCTTTTAAAAAATTTTATCTGGCTTTTAAATTTATTTTAAATAATTAAACTAATTAAGGCTTCAAATCAATTGATTTTTAAGTTTTATCAAAAATACAAAAATGTTAAATGATTTGAATGTATCGTGAACGATGAAATATTCAATGATGATTTTTTGGAAATACTTCAAACCTAGTACTGTTAACTTAATTCAACTAAATGTTAAATCAAATTAATTTTATGCAATGTGTTCAAACTTAAATTTATATGATATGCTTTTTTATTTATTTAGTCTATTATTAGGAGCTATTTTTATTTAATTTTACAAATTTAATTTAATTTCCGCTATTGTGTTACTATCAATGGGCCCTTGGCATACTTTCGCGATACAGATTTTTCGTTCCTATAACAAACCCAGCATATAAATCACAGAAAAGAAAACGGAACATAAAATGGAACATTTTTTTTTACAAGTGCAATATTTTAGTTTTATATTTTAGTTAAATAAACTTATTTAATGTTTAATAAATTAATTCGATTAGCCCAAATTTTGAAAAACTTAAATATCAAAAAGTTTGCGTTTTGAAAACATGTAGACGTCAGCTTTCATTTGGCAGTCAATGTGTAATTTTTATTAATTCAAAAACTTACATTTTATATCATATATTTAAAAATACAAAAAACAAAGAAAATTAATAAAAAAAGTGTAATAAAAATAATTTTTTTAACTGCATAATATATAAACATCTGTATAAATATGTACATATATATTATATATAATAAATAAAGGTTTCATGGAAAAGAAGAAATAAGAGAAGGAGGTCGCTACAAAATGTCTTTAGAAATTGATCAAAAAATATATCATTTGGCTAGATTAGAAATATCAAATGTTGTTACTGGTGATAAAGGTGAATACAGAGCAAAAGCTAGAAATAAGCACGGCGAAGGTGTCGCAACCATAAATGTTAATTTCGAAGGTTCATCTAACAAGTAAGAAAAATAAAATAATAATAAATTAATAAAAAGTTTTAAAATTTTTGATAATAATAATAACAGAAGAAAAACGAAATATTTTTATGTATCAATTTTAAAGAAATTAAGTATAATAATAATAAAATTTTATTAAATTTATTTTAAAAATGATACACAATTATTATTCGCTAAAAATTCAAATTAAACTCATAAACCTGAAATTTCAATGAATAAACTTGAAAAGTAAATGTCAAATACCATTTACTTTTCGTTATTTTAATCATATTTAATTCAAACCGTAATTGACACAAAAAATATTACTAAGCGCGACATCTTCTGGAAAAATTTTCAAAGTTCCATTTGTAATGCCCTTATAAATTAATTAAACAAAAACTTGCAACAATATTTTTGATTTTTCCAAAATATTTGAAAAATTAAATTTAAAAAATGATAATAATACATAAATACATCTAGATATTTAAATGTATAAAAAACGAAAGAAAACTAATATTGATAAATAAATAAAAAAAAACTATGTATAAAACAAAAACAATGTATATAATATAGAATTCCGGATGGTCAATCGCCACGTTTTCCAAAGAAACCTACTATACATCAAGATGGTGATATACTGGTAATGGAATGTCTATTGGAAGCGAATCCCGTACCAGTTATTACATGGTACAGAGCAGATCAATTAATAACAGATTCAGATCGTATTAAAATGTCACGTAAACAAACGTCTAAAGACAAATTTTTGTTAACATTAGAAATAAATGGGCCAACACATGATGATGGGGGAAATTATCGTTGCAATGCATTAAACGAATATGGTGAAAGTAATGCCAACATTGCCCTTAATTTCCAAGGTAGATATAAATTCTAATAAAAAACCACATATATATATAAGTATATATATATATATAAAATAAAAAGAAAAATAATTTAAAATAAAATTAAAATTTTACTTTTTTTCATAAAAATAAATAAATAATATGTAATATACACGCATATATGTATAAAGAGAAACGAAACTTAAATTAAATATCTAACATTTTATCATAAAGAAAAGATGTATAATTTATGGGTATTGTATTAAATTTTAATTCTGATTATATTCTAAAGAAAATAATATAAATAGCTTCAAATTCAATCCTTATTAAACTTTTTTCAAACAGTCTGTGAGATTTTTATAAATTGCCTTTACGTTACCAATTGAAATTGAATCTTGCAGCTCTAAACTTCAAGAAAATGGTTGCATGTATGTTTTCGAAAATATGACATTTTTTTGTCGTTATAGTTCAGTCAAGTTTAGATAATGTAGCCTTTTCGGATTTTTGAGACTTACTCTTTCGATTACATTTAATTTACTCGCAACAGTTTTTCTTTTGGTACATTAAGTTCCCACTCAAAAACTGCAGTTTTTTGAAAAATAATCAATTTTTTTTATCAATAAAAGTGCTACCGTTATGGATTTTTATAGTAAATTCTAAATATCAATTGATTTTGAGTTACATTTAAATAAAATTGAATTATTTTACCCCTTAAAGTTTAAGCACTATAAAAAGTATACAATGTATACAAAAATAAAAAATGCATCTATATATATGAACATTTACATATTACCATCTATATATATGTATGAACATATACAAGAACCTAATCAAAAAATACTTTCATAATATTATCATTGATATATATTGTGACATATGCTGACATTTGTTAACAAAACAAAAGACGGTATATACATAATTTAATTCGAAAAACAAAATAAATAAATATCGTGCAAATAAATATTTTTTGAATTTTAAATTATTTATAACTTAATTTTAAAATTTCCTGGAAATTACAAAAATATATCCTTTATAAATACATATATATATATATGAAAAAAAAACGAAGAAACAATTAAAACTTAAACAAATGAAAAACAAAAATCAAAAACAATCTCAATCATATTCAACAAAATTAAACGAAATATACATATATAAATTGTAATAAAATAATTTCAAATAATATATTTCTTTATAAAAATAATACTTGCAATTAATATAACCGCTAATACATATAGTTGCTAAAACAAAAATTAAATATAAATAAGAAACCAAAAAAATGACAAATAAATTAATATATGATATTTATGAAAAATTCTCAATTATTGATTTTAACAACAAATTAATATGTATATATGTATATAAATAAATATACATATATTTGTATATATACTTAATAATATTCACCAAAGTTAATTTAATTTAAAAATCAATTTAAAAACAAGGAAAGAACAAAAACAAACAAATACAATAATAAATAATATAATTAATTTATTTATCGTTCAAACTCAATCATAAAAATATCAAAAACCAATCATATTTTAATATACATACATAAATTATTTCATATTTTACGTATAACTTTATCAAATCATTAATATTAACAAATCTTATGTCATTATATATTATATATTATATATATACGATAATCATACATACATTGATATAATTTTTTAAGTTTAAAAGTTAAACTTTCTTAACATACAGTAAAAATGCAGTAGTTTTCGTGCAATTTTACACATAAATATGTTTTTTGACATAAGATACGCATTAAAACAATGATTTACTAGTGAATTTTTCTTGAAATACATATGTAAAATTGAATATTGTCATTTTGTTCATTCAAAATTTTTAATTTAACTTTAAGTCGAAAAGATGCCAAGAGCAAAATGCCAGAATTCATATAGAATACACATATTTAAGTGGGACTGCTCAAAATTAAGCGACATTACCGTTACGAATTTAGCCGCCGTCGATAAAATAGCCTAAATTCCTATTTTAGCGTTGGTAGTTTTTTGACATTATCTGTTTTCATGTGTATGTAACATCATATGTAAAATACTGTACAATTGAATTTGCCTATCCGCTCTTGTACTCAGTTAACAATGGAAATCGTTCACCTTTTCTGCTTACAGCTGTTCTGTTCTCACAGTAAATACAACATACTTTCCAACTTACTCCTAAATTTTCCATATATGTATAATATGTTCGTCGTATTTTTATTTTGTGTTATTTGCATTTTTACTTCTCATAATTTTTTAATATTTTAGTTTTTTTAAATGTATAAATTAATACCTATATTCCATTTATATTAATAGTTTATGAATTAGTTTATGAAAATTGAGTTATACATTAAAAATGACAATATTCTGATATATTATTTCACGACAATAAATTGTTTTAAAAATCATTAGTTATTTCAATTTTATTTGCTAATTATTATTAAATGAAGCAAATCTAAGTGAAATAAAAGTGTTACAGTATATGAATACTTACGATATTATATTGCCTTAAAATACAATGCCATAAAATAAAATTCAAATAAGTATTTCTAAACGCTTTTTGCTTATTTTAACCCGTTGGCGATTATTCGATCACTGGTACTGCATGGCATTTTTTTGGTCGAAAGATATGGATCACCAATGATCTATGCCTTTCTTGGACATAGCTCGCAATATTACGGTGATTATCAGACGCTAACGCGTTGAAGAAAAAAATACATACATATGTAAATACATATTACAATTTTTTTTGCACTCATCAAATTTTATAAGAAACTTTCTCTTTTCTTTAATTTTCTCTTCCTTTTGTGTTCTTTCTGAGAAGATAATAATATCTACATACATACATATATTTATTCCAGTAAAATTATTAAATTTTGTTCCCAATTTTGATAAAACAAACAAAAAAAAAGTAATTTTAATTTGTTGGTTATTAATTTTTGTTTCTTTCTGTATTATTTATTAATTAACAATAATTAATAAATTAAAAAAAACAGCACCCGATGAAAGCAATGGTTTTGCACCATCATTTACCGAAAAACCAAAAATAATTCCAAACGAATCTGGTACATTAATTACGATGAAATGTAGATGTAAGGCTAAACCCGAACCGACTGTAACCTGGTATAGAGGACAAGATGTTGTAGAAGAATCAAAAAGAATAAAAATAAAATCGACTTCAGTTGCTGAAGACTTATATGAACTAACATTAGAAATTAAAGTGAGTAATTTAATTTTCAACTTTTGTCAAATTTTCAGTAATTGCATCGTAAGAAAATTACCGTAATGTTAAATAATAATTAGAAATATGTTATTCTCATACACGTATTCATTGCATATTGTCAAATCACTCGACTAGTTAGGCTTTACATTTATATGCGTTATATTGTTCTTCAATTTATAGTTCTACTTAATTAAAATTTAATCTAAAAAAAAAAAAAATTTGCACAATTTTTTTTCTTGTAGTATAGCATTTTTTGAAACCTTAAAACAATGAACGAAGCCTGAAAGTTTTTTTTAAATCAATTTTTTAATGTTTTAATAGCACAAAACTTTAAGAATGTAAGCACTAGTAAAGTAGAAAAAAATTGAATTGAACTGTTTCTAATTAAAAATTGCAAAAACGTTGATCTTGTGGGCGTTTTATGATGTTAAAAAGGACCCTCTATGGCTTCCATAAGAATACGTGTAAATTCGTCAGCTGCGAACTGTTGTTCTTTCTAAGCCTGTACTTCTTTAAGCCGTATATAATACACAAATTACATTATAAATTTCTGTCAGGAGTGATATACATACATACACAACGAGAAAATTATAATATTTTTTTTTGTATTCAAATTTTATTAGTACTTTAAAAATTTAATTTTTTCATTCAACATAGGACCCTGGTGCACCAGATGGTGGTACCTATAGGTGTCATGTACAAAACGAATTTGGTGAATCAAATGCAAATCTTAATCTTAATATTGAAGCTGAACCTGAACCAGAAGGCGAAGGTCCAACATTTGTTGAAAAACCCAGAATTGTATCTGAGAATAATGGACAATTAGTAATTATGGAATGTAAAGTAAAAGCAGATCCTAAACCTGAAATATTATGGACGAGAAACGGTGAAGTTGTTAAAGAAACAAATAAAATTAAAATGTCTATTGAAGAGAGAGGTGATATTTATTATATTAAATTAGAATTGACCGATCCACAATTGGAAGATTCTGGATTATATAAATGTAATATAAAAAATACTTTAGGTGAATTAAATGCAAACCTTACACTTAATATTGAAAGTAAGTATCAATTTATAAAATGTTTTTTTTTTCAATTACAATATTTTACATGCTCACAGATTTTTGTTACATTTTCATAATTCCCATCTATGCAAAATTTATTATTATTAATATTCACAAAATCTAATATATTTCTAATTTTTATTATGTTTTTTTCACTTCTTAATTTTAGTTGTTCCTGTAATTAAAGATAAGCCAAAAATAATTAAAATAATTAAGAAACGTACAGTTGTTATTGAATGTACGGTACAATCTAAATTTGAACCTGAATGTACGTGGTTCAAAGAAGAAACAGCTATTAAAGAAACAAAACGGCATCATGTGCATATTAAACAAAGTAAAGATGGTGAATTTAATGTACAGTTAGAAATAAATGAAGTTGAAGAAATTGATAAGGGTGCCTATAAATTAACAGCTAGAAATGAAAAAGGTGAAGCCGTTTCACAGACTGTACATTTAACAGATATACCAGAAGAAGAAAAGAAACCCGGAAAGCCAGAAATTATTAGAAAATTAGTCGATCAAAAAATTGATATTGAAAAAACTTTTGAATTACTAGCTGCATTAAAACAATCAGATAAATCATGTAAAATAACTTGGTATAAAGATACAACGATAGTTAAAGAAACAAAAGATATCACAACAACATTTGATGGTACAACAGCACGATTAACGTTCAGTTCATCAAAAGTTGAACATAGCGGTACATATAAAGTTATATTCCAAAATGAAGTTGGTAAAGATGAATCATCAGCGAAGATAATTGTTGAAAAGAAGACCGAAAAACAGAAGAAAGAGGAGGAAGAAGAAAAGAAGAAACAAAAGCAAGAAGAGGCTGAAAAAAGAAAGGTACAAATTGAAGAAGAAAAAAAAATTTTAGAACAGGAAAAAATTAAACAAAAAGTAAAAGCTAAAAAACAGGAGACAATTAGAGAACAAACAAAAATTAAAGGGCAGGAAAGAATTAAAGAGCAGGGAGAAATTAAAGAGCAAGAAAAAATTAAAATGCAAGAAAAAGTAGAAGAACAGGAAATAAAAATTATAGAACAGGAAATAAAAATTGAAGAACAGGAAAAAAATGTAGAGCAGGAAAAAATTAAAGTTCAGGAAAATGTTCAAAATCAAAATAGTGTAAAGCAAATAGAAGAAGACAAACAAACACCGAAAATTGTAGTTAAAAAGAAAAAATTAGAAGAGCAAACAGGTCCAACAAAAGTTATTTTTGATGTAAAATTAAAACCTACAAAGAAAAAGGAAAAAGAGGAGGTATTTTTAAGTAGTTTCTGTGAAAAAAAGGGTTTAATTCAATTTTTACTTTAATTTTTCTTTTAAATTTTAATCTATCACTTTCTTTTATTATAGATGTGAAAATGTTTTAATTTGAACTTCGGAAAAAAGGCGAAAAAGCCAAAGACATTAACAATATTTGAAAATAAATATTTATTCATAATTTTCTCTTGATGTAAATCATCTACGTATGCTTATATTTACGAATCTTTGTTCAAATAAAGTTCTAGTAAATGAAATAATTTTTACGAAACAATGAAGAACTACTGATTTTTAAAAATGAGTAAAAAATGTTTTTCAAGTAAAAATTAATATATAACTTCAAGTTTTAAAACATTAAAATTTATAGTTATTTTCTTTTTTTTGTGCTCTGAATATTGTTAAAATTAGTCTCACTAATATATTAGAATAAATACCTTAATGCACACCGAATATCAATTTGACCTATTAGCAATTAAAGTTACGAGTATATTGTTGAAAAGATCGGCTTGACTTTAGATTTTTATTTTTTGGAAAAATTTATGTACATTTTAAACTATATTTTAGTTTTCAAGTATTGTTAATGTTCATTGTAGGTAAATATGACGACGTTCATACATATTTGAACGTTATATACGTTATTTGTTTTTCTTTTATTAGAGGTGAACAATATTAATATTTTTGCTCTTCATTAGACGTGAGTTTATATTCAATTTTAATATTTATACTTACATTATTTTTAAATAGAAGTGAATTTAGTTTTTAGTTTCCTAATTTTAATTAATATATATCATAAAATTCATAGACAACATCAAATTCGTAATGTAGGCAGAAGCAATATTCTTTAACGAAATTGAAAATTATATTAGTAAAGTTATTAAAAAAGAACAACTATATTCAATTTTAAAACCCCTGAAAAAATTGGTATATATATATATATATATAATTTCTTTACTTTATTTATTTTTTGTTTCAAACCTTTGTGTATACATACATTCTATTCTGATTACCCTCTTAAAAATTATAAACTTAAAACTTCAAATGCACACTATGGCTAAAACACTTTTTTCTATTAAAATATTGTCATCACTTTTTGTAATTATTACACACATTGTAAATGTTATATGTGAACATCGTTTTTACAACATATTACAAAAATCTGCGTAATGTAAAAATTATTATATGTAATAAAAAAGGCCGAAGAAGAAGAAGAGAAAAAGCAAGAAGCAGAAACAAAACAGGTCGAAGAAAAAAAGAAAGAAGAAGAAAAGAAGAAGGTCGAAGAAAAAAAGAAAGAAGAAGAAAAGAAAAAGGTTGAAGAGAAAAAGAAAGAAGAAGAAAAGAAAAAGGTTGAAGAGCAAAAGAAAGAAGAAGAAAAGAAAAAAGTTGAAGAACAAAAGAAAGAAGAAGAAAAGAAAAAAGTGGAAGAAAAGAAAAAGGTTGAAGAACAAAAGAAAGAAGAAGAAAAGAAAAAGAAAGAAGAACAAAAGAAAGAAGAAGAAAAGAAAAAAGTTGAAGAACAAAAGAAAGAAGAAGAAAAGAAGAAAGTTGAAGAACAGAAAAAAGAAGAGGAAAAGAAAAAAGTTGAAGAACAAAAGAAAGTAGAAGAAAAGAAAAAGGTTGAAGAACAAAAGAAAGAGGAAGAAAAGAAAAAGGTAGAAGAAAAGAAAAAGGTTGAAGAACAAAAGAAAGAAGAAGAAAAGAAAAAAGTAGAAGAAAAGAAAAAGGTTGAAGAACAAAAGAAAGAAGAAGAAAAGAAAAAAGTAGAAGAAAAGAAAAAGATTGAAGAACAAAAGAAAGAAGAAGAAAAGAAGAAATTAGAAAAGAAGCCAGCTGATAAAAAGGGGGTAGAGGGACCCAAAGAGGTAAGAAACCCACAGGCAAAAAAATATTAAATCCAAATCAACAAATCAGAAATGTTGTAAAAATGCAAATCAAATGCGAATGCAATATAATACAAAATTATCAAGCAACAAACTCTTTAATATTTTGCATCAAGCTTATATATTTTACTCATACATATTTCGTTATAAAAGTATATTTTTGTAATGTTGTGCTTACAAATATCATAAAATAACCAAAAAATTTCCGTATATACAACTAGATACTGAAAAGAGAAAAAACAAAAAAACACAAGGATTACTTTTTAATTTTTTCTCTTTAATCATCTTCATGTATCATAACTATTCCTTTATATTTTTATTCTTCTATAGACCCATAAGCATATAAAAAAGAGCTTCATTTGTGCCATAGTATTCTTACTTTACAATGGTATTCTTTTTTTATATATATATTTTTTTGTTTGCGTGTGACTCTATGTATATTTGTACAAACTTTATTATTATTTGTATATATTATGATTTTACCTTACCCTCCTCATACATTTCTTTCACGATTTCTATTTCTGTTTTTATCAAGTACTTACATATGTATACAATTTCATCTGTTATATGCATTTTTTTTTACATTTAATTTGCTTTTACTTGTGCTAATACATATTTCATAAATTTTTGTAGAACATTGTAATATTTTTAAATTCTCATAATCATATTTTACATAGAATTGGAAGTTACAACTAGGTAAATTGTTTCACATAGAATTGTAAAACGATTTACAGGAAATACTCTTGTACTAAATTCTATGCAAATTGGTAGGTAAATTTTAACTCTACCTCGTAACTGAGGTTAACATTATATTATTACACAATTCAACAATTAGAACTCAAAAGCTGGGTTGTGTATTCTAAAAGTATTTCACTAATTTGAATGCCTAGAGAATTAAGTAAAAAAAGCTAGTACGATGTTAATTAATAGTGGGCAACATAACAGATATTACTTGTAAACTCTTGCACCACCTCAAGCGGCTTTAAATACTTGATGTGAATAATCTCTACTTATGAAATAATAAAAACTAAACAATATACATAGTTCTTGCTGGATGACGTGAGCATGAATAGTGCAAGTGATTATTCAACAAATTGCACATATTATTTCTTTAATTTTAAATTATTTTTCAAATTGCATCTTAATTACATTATTTAGTTTGGTTTTATATTATAAGATTTTGCAAAATATTCCTTTCAATTAATTAAAAAAAATATTATATGTACCACTTTATTTACATATGTAAATTCTATTCTAATTGCCGTCTTAAACAAACAAAACACAAATTTAAAATTACAAACAATAACACTATAACTAAAAACTTCTTCCTCTTAAAATTGTCATCACTATTTCGTTATTATTTCACACAATATTTTATGAAAACCTACGTTATATGAAAATTATGATATTAATTGAAAAAGGCCAAAGAAGATGAAGAAGTTGGAGAAGATGAAGAAGATGGTGGAGAAGATGAAGGAGGAGAAGAAACAAAACATATGGGAGGAAAGAAGAGTGCTGAAGAAAAAAGCAAAGAAAAAGACAAAGAGGCAGAAGGGAAGAGAAATATTGAAGAACAAAAGAAAGAAGAAGAGAAGAAGAAGGCAGAAGGAAAGAATAACTTTGAAGAACAAAATGAAGAAGAAGAAAAAAAGAAGAGTGATAGGGTTGAAGGAAGGAAAAGTGTTGAACAACAAAAGGAAGAAGATGAAAAGATTAACAATGGGAAAATTGAAGGAAAGAAAAGTGTTGAAGAACAACAGAAAGCAGAAAAAAAGAAGACGGCGGAGGGAGTTGAAGGAAAGAAAAGTCTTGAAGAACAACAGAAAGAAGAAAAAAAGAAGAAGGCGGAGGGAGTTGAAGGAAAGAAAAGTGTTGAAGAACAACAGAAAGAAGAAAAAAAGAAGATGTCTGGAGAATTTGAAGAAAAGAAAAGTAGTGAAGAACAACAGAAAGAAGAAGAAAAGAAGAAAGTTGAAGGGGTTGAAGGAACAAAATGTGTTGAAGAACAACAAAAAAAAGAAGAAAAGAGAAAGTCTGGGGCGGTTGAAGAAAAGAGAAGTGTTGAAGAACAACAAAAAGAAGAACAAAGTAAAAAATCTGGGGGAGTTGACGGAAAGAAAAGCATTGAAGAACTAAAAAAAGGAGAAGAAAAGAAGAAGACTGAGAAGGTCCAAGGAACGGAAAGCGTGGAAGAACAAACGGCTGAAAAAGAAAAGAACAAAGCTGAAAAGCATGAAGCGAAAAAAACTGTTGAAGAAGAAAACGAAGAAGAAAAAAAGAAGGCTGAGAGTAGTGGGAAAAAGGATAGTGTTGAAGACCAACCAGAAGAAGAGGAGAAGGAAAAGGTAGAAGAAGAAAAAACGCAAGAAGAAAAACAAAAAATGGAAGAAGAAGAAAAAAAACGAGGTGATAAAAAGGAAGTAGAGGGACCTGAAGAGGTAAGAAACAAACAACAAAAAAAAGTTATATATAAATCAACGAATCAGAAATGTTGTAAAAACTATAAACATAAAAATGCAACTCGAATGCGAATGCAATGTAACGCAAAACAACTAAACGGAGTCTCTCACACACTCTGTCAATTTGCATCAAACTTATATATAATACTCATATATAAGTTAGTTTTTTAGGGAGATTTATATCAGCAATCATACTGTTTATCTCTGTTTTAAATAAAATATATATATATATATATATATATATATATATATATATATATATATATATATATATTATGTTACATAAGTAGTATTTAATAAGCATTTGTGAAATGTTATTGTGTGTATTAAATTATTTAGTAATTCCGATTCAAAAAAGATCAAATATTACATAAATCTATGAAAATAATACACAACTAGAAAGTCAAAAAAACAAACAAAAAATTTAAAAACACACAAGGATTGCTTTCGACTTTTTCATCTTTGATCATATTCTCATGTTTATTGTAGTCATAATTATATCTTCTTACTCATATATACATACAAAGAACTTTAATTTATTGTGCTATGATATTATACTTTTAATGGTACCAAATATATGTATATATGTAACAATGCATATATTTATGTATACATGTATGTCTGCTTTTATTGTTATTTGCTTTTCCTTTCTATACCTTTTTTTCTCTTTTTCCGTTTTCCTTGCATAAATACCTGTGTATATAATTTTTAACATCATTTATTTTTATTTAATTTAAGCTAATAATATATTCATAAATTTTTGTAGAGCATTGTCATATTTTCGAAAATACCCTGACCTCAGAATTGCAGTAATACGGTATTAAAATGTTCATACACAATTCAGCAATTAAAACTAATAAGCTGAAATATGTATTAACACTGCTACAATTTTGAAATCCGAGACATATTTTTAAGATATTTGAAACGGTATTTACTAAAGTGCAAATTAGTCTACAGATAAAAATTACTAAATTCAGATATTTTAATTTAATTGCTGAATAAAGTTAACCTAACAATAGAATTGCACTTTGGTAGATGTTTTTTGTTGTTTTCTTTTTTTGGTTTCTATAATTTTTACATATTTTATCTATTGACATTAATTGTAGACAGATATAGTTCTCCAGTTTACAAATATACAATAACATAGAACTCATAAAGAGAGAAAATTACATGGAATTTACAAATAATTTTGTACAATATTTTGTTTTTGTTTTGTAAAAACAAAATTGTTAAATTCGAGCATCCTGACTTGACTTCAGAATTGCGATAATGCTGAATAACTATGCATTCAGTACTTTTACAATTCAGTGAAAATGTATAATATGATAGTTGATAGAATAATACAAAGTGCATAATATTAGTATATAATATAATAGTATTTCACTAATATCAGTGGACAATTATGACATAGCAGAGGAAGCTTACTTTTTGTAAGTAATCTTTCTTAGGGAAAACAAAAAATAATATAATTTTTGATTAATGACATTAAGTGATTCAACATATTGCTTTATTTCTTTCATTTTTCATTAAATTTCATATTTAACTTTCAAATTACGCACATCTAAATTACATATAGTTTGTTTTTATATTAAAATTTTCTGCAAAATGTTTGAATATATCTTTATCTTTCGTTATACTGTTTTATAATTGTTGGTATTTCACTTTTATTTATATGTATTATGTTTTCTGTATGATATTTTACAAATTTATCTCTTTTTTTTGTATACATATTTACTTTACAACTTTTTAACTTTATTCCAACTTGTGTCTTTAAATCAATTTAAATAATTTTATACAAGATATATTTACATATATACACAAAATATTAAAACAAAACAAAAACATATCAAACTTTTATAGGACAAACAAGAAAAACCTGTTGAAAATGGAACCATTGAAGAACCAAAGGTACAAGAAAAAATACAAATTCAAAATAAATATTTAAACTAATACTTATAAGTATTAACTATATACTAAAATACATAAGACTAATGACAATATAAAATAATACATATATATTTTTACTAACAATTATTGTTAATAAAAATATGTATACATTACATACAAGCAAAAAAACAAGGTATTCCTCCAGAATCTAAAGCGAGTAAAATAATTTAAATATGTATATTAACAGTTGTAAATTTAATGTTAGATTTACATTTTACTAAAACCTCTATTATATCGGCAGCTTCAAAATTGTAGAAATCATGAAACAAAATAATAAAGGTTTTTTTTGGTTTTGAGGGGCATATATTTATCTTAGGAATACTGTGTATTATAAATAAACTATAAACTACACGTTAAATCTAAAATTTAGATATTAAACTAAAAATTAAATGTTATTTAAATGTAAAAATGTAATATAAGTGTATAATTTTTATAATTATTAACACGATAATTTATTTGATTTCTGCTTACCTGTACATACAATCTAAGCAAATGTAAATAATATTATATCAAAAAAAATTTCAATATTTCAATATTGTAAGAGTTTATTCCTATATAATTTGTACTCGGTAATTTCTAATTACTCTGATTCTTTTAATATTACATATTTTATAAATGTGTTAAACATAAAATCTAAGTTGTTACAAATAAATTCTAATAAGTTTTTATATATCGAATTATTAGTAAAATTTTTATTTAAATTTTAAATTTAATTAAGATTTTTCGCTATTAATCCTGCTTTAAAATATTTTATATATATTATTTTTTTTATTTTATTTAGGCTTTTTTCTTTAATACGAATATGTATTATATTTACCCTTATTTTTTTGTTATAATTTTTATTGAATTTAATTTGATTTTTTTTTTATTTTTTTATTTTTTTTTTGTGGAACAGAAATTACTAAAGGATGAACCAGATCTTAAGAAAGTTGATCGCAAGGTATATATTATATGAAATATATAAAAAATATAATAAAATAATATAATGCGATAATTCAATATACAAATATATAAAAAAATAGTAATAAAATGAGGAATTTACTTCATCCGAACAAATCTATATATGAATGAAAAAATTATTAACTATAACTAAATAAAGTGAATACTACTTAAATTGAAAAGTTCATTATATATAAAAGGAGTTCGGATAAATGGAGTTTATTTAATTTTTTTATATATATTTTGAAAATATTAATGTAAGAATTACATATATTAAATTACACAATATCACAATTAATACATATTTTACATAAAATTACAATATTATATTTTAGTCAATTTTGAAGGTTGTACTGAATACGAAGATAATTTTTGATAAAATAGTAAAACCTTTAAAATGTTAAATTTACCGAAATTTTAATTTCAAATCAGCAAAATATTTCAAAAGTTTTATAAATGAAATATTGTAAAACTTTGAATATTATAGTTTTATCAATAAATTTTATTTTATAGATTTGATATATTCTGAATTAATACAAGAATTTAAATTCGTTAATTGAAAAATACGTAAATAAATAAATTACTTTGAGTTAAATACAATAGATTTTTTAGTATAACCTTCTTCATCCTCTTTTTCATTTCTATTATTAAGATTTTATTGTTTCATTACTTTAATTTTTTTTATTCAAAAAAATCACAACTCAATACGATATTACACACAAACAATGAACTCAACTACAATGAACAAATTACAACAAACTACACTTATAAATTATTTTATATATCTACTGGGGTGTTACCTGAAAATTGAATATCTTTTTCATCTTTAATTTGAAATATCTTTTGTATATAAATTTTCTTGATTATATAAATAATTTTCACAAACAAAACTTTGGAAAACAATTTTCATTTTGGATCATATTAATTATTATTATAAAGGGCTCGAAAACGCCCAGCGAAATTGAATCAGAACCTGCACCAGATGAGGTAAAATTGCGCCCTAAAATAACATTTCATTAATATTATACATATTTTTTATATAATATGTAATATGTATTTATATTTCATACAAATATTACATTGTTATATATTTAGAAGTATAAAGAAAGCTTTTTATTTAAAAATGTGCATACTTACATAATCAGCTGTGTTCTGTTTATATGAATATTTACATTCTGCATAATTAGGAGATTTACGATTTTACAATTCAATTTTTAGTATGGATATCGGAGTAAAATATTCAATCAAGTACTGGAAATCAAGTTAACAATCAAATAAGACATAGTGAAATTCCTGTTTGGTTACTAACCGAACTGATAGTTACCATGATATGTCGCACTAGCTATTATGGATCTTCACATTGTGTAGATTCATCAAAATGTATATGTATTGAATTTCTCAAAATATCATTGCATAAGACTTAGGTCTTGTTGGAGATTCACGTTGAATGTCTTTTAAAAATGCTTTCTTTGATGCCCCCTCCCCCCAAGAAGAGCCTCATGATTTAAAATTGCTTGCTATTGCCCCAGTGCTGTGTAGGTATGCTTCCAAACTAAAAGACCTACTATGTAGGTAAAAGAACCGTTTAGTGACAACTTCATACATTTTCATTTCTATCAGTTTGGGAGTTTTATTTGAATGAGCACACAAATTTTATTTTCAATTTATCCAATTATCCAATTGTTTCAGCCGTTGTCATTGTATTCACATAAATAATTTCTAGACTGTCTGTTTGACTTATTGATTTTAAATTTAAATTACCTTGCATTTAATAAACATTTTTGTCAAAGTAAAAATATAAAATCTCTGTATGTACAATGTATTTTCAAAAATTTTAAAAATAAATGGAACACAAACACGAATCGTATCAAAAATTTTTGCTATAAAATGCTTAACGTTATATTCGAAATAATGAATGTACAATGTTGCTTAGAATTTTATTTGGATTAACAACTAGCAAATACACAAATTTTTAACGTCAATTTGATTATGTTTTTTTAATAAAGATCGCCCGTAATGTTCGCGAATTGACAAGTTAAAAAGTTGCCGTTGTACGGCAATTGCTGTGGATTTGACTATCTAATTTCAAGCGTGTAATGTTAGAACTAAAAAATATAAATTTATTTAAGGTTACTTCGACAACCAATCAAATTGACGTTAAATTGCATTTAGGTTTACGATGCATATAATTAGTATACTTATGCTTCTATATTTTTTTAATTTACTAATAGCTATCAATACAATATACTTTTACATAATTAAACTATAAATAAATTAATTTTTAATATTAAAATTTTATTATTTTGACAAATATCAACGTATACATTTTTTTTTAAAAACATGCACTTTATAGTTTTATTAACTTTTATTTAATTGAATCTTTTGTACATTTTGAAAAAAAATATTCTTGTGTGATATGATATTTTATCCTCTATTTTTATCATCCCCTGTATCTTTTTTTTATTTTTCAAAAACTATAGTTTTTTCTCTTTCTTGGTTTTCATATTGACAAATACATATAAAATTCAAAAAATTTGTAATAAACTGTTACAAATAGACTGCTTAAAATTCTATCATATTGTATATTTATACTTATAAATAACCTATATTTTAACTAAAATTGTTTTGAATGAATAAATTAAATTTAAAGGAAGTAACAGCAATTAAGGAACAAAGTAAAATAGAAGCACAACGCAAACAATCGGTAACGCAATTACAAGTCGTCGAAGAAAAAACTAGTGTATCGCGGAAATCCTCAGTAATTGCTAGTCAAATAAGTGAAGCAACTACACAAATAGTTGAACAACAAACTGTTGCTTCAGTTACAACAGAAATGAAAGGCGTTGCTGCCTTACGTAAACAATCAATTGTTGTCGAAAAGCAACAAGATAGAAAATTAAGCATTGAACAAATTAGAAAAACTTCTCTTAAGGTGAGAACATATATGGTTTTACTTTCATATCAACACGTTTTGTACATAAAGTGACATAAATATTAGTTTTAAAAGAAAAACAAAACAAAATGTCAAAATTTTTTTCCAATTTTTATATTAAATATTAATTCTTCCATAATAGACGGTAAAACTTGTATAAGAATGACTTTTTTATATTGCCACTGGGATAAGAACGTCGATATTTGATAACATTTTTTAATATTTCATTTTAAGAAAACTTTTATGGACTTTGGTAAATTTTGGAGTTTCCTGAGAGAAAAAATACTAGGTGTCTGATAAATATTACAGTTTAAGTCAAATTTTAAACTTATTTTGGCACATGCTTGTTATATAGGAATTCTGAACAGTTACAAAGCTTTTTGAGTTTGACATTTTGGATCAGGGCCATCATCTACATTATGATAAGAGTATACAAAATATTTATTCGAATTTATAGTGCATTTTAGTTTTGCATATTTTACTAATAAAAATTAAATTACTCTTAAAATAACTAAATTGGTTTTAAAATTAGTAGCATAAAAATTCGTATGTACTTAATTTTTTAGTAGAAATTTTATATTTTAATATACAGTTATTCATGAATTGTGTGAAAGAATTGTTTTGTTCAAGAAAATTATTTTTAACTATTTTTTGTGTCAAAAAATTATTAATCAAAATATTTTTCATTGTTTTAATATAATAATTTATGTGGTCGAATATTTGTTATTGTGTCATCTGTATTCCATCAAAATGAAAAAATTATGTTTTGTGTGAACACCAGGTTGAAGGAAGCGATTCAAGACGATCATCTATTTTGGATAAACAAGCAATGAAGGTACGCTTTTTTATTTTTTTAATTTGTTCTTTTCAATTTATTTGAAAAACTTTTGTTTCAAAGCATTCAGGACAAACCAAACAAAAATTTATTTTTTTTGTTTTGTTGTTCTGAATTATTTCAATAAAAATTAATTCGATTTAATATTTTAATTAATAAAATATTAGTAATATCGATCGAAGATGTTTGAATCAAAACGTGTTATATTTAATTAGTTCGAAGAAGTAAAATTTAATCATTTAATATTTATTTTATTCTTTTAATTTTGATGAAAAAAAATGTAACTTGTTACTCTTTTAACTTTTTTATATATTTTAATCTATTAATTTGTATATTTTTGTAATTTTTATTTTTTTACCCTGAAACCCTTATATTATTTTTGTTTTTATCTTCCAAACATGAATTTTTTGGATTCGAAAATCAAAATTTTAAAACATAATTTTAACTTTTGCAATTCAATTACATACGTATATTTTGTAAAATATTTATTTCTTTATTTTTAATATAAAACACAAAAATTTGTGATAAAAATAAAAAAAAAAACAAATTACATTAATATTTTTTGGTTCATTTTTACTTTTTAATTGACTCATTTAATCTATAACAAAACAACAATAATACAAAAATTATACTTAACCGTTATAAACTTAATATATATATTAATATATAAAAACATAAAAACAAAACGAAAAACTATATTTGTATTCAATAACTGAAAACAAACTTAATTTTTTATACAATATTACTTATATTTAACAAATTCAAAAAATAAAATGTAAAAATATATGACTTAAAAATAAAATTTTAAAATAATATAAAAATAAAATATATATACCCATAGCCTGGTGAAATAGAAAATAAGAAATTAAGTGCAAATAAAGCACCATTAGAAATTAAAGAAGAAATTCCAAAATTAAAATCAGCTGAAGGACGTAGAATAATCCCGAAGGTGAGAAATTCAAAACAAAGCCATAAATTTGATAATATAAAGAAACTGCGGACACTAAAATTCCTTATGGCCTTCTTAATAAAAACTTTTTTATGTTTACTATATCTCTTTCTTTCTCTCTTTTTCTATTATCTCTATTTAAGCTTAGTTTTTTTTTCACTTTCTGTCAAAATTTCATTTGACAGAAGGTGAATGATTTTTCGAACACATAATTTTGACATTTAATAGTGTATAAAATACCATTGCAATTCTATAAATACTTTTATATCAATTATTGTAAAGTACAAAGTAAATTTCTAATTTTTATAAGTGAATAATATTAAATAAATGTCAATAAAAAAATTTCAGCTATTTTAATAATTGATTTGAAATATATAAAAAAAGTAAATAATGTTGGTTGGAGTATGATAGCACATGTATTTCGGCATTTAATCAAATTAATTTGTTACTATTAAAGTAAAATTGTTAATAATTTGACATTTCAAAGTTTATTATTTGTACCAAAAAATTCTTTTTAGACTTTTCCAAAAAAATTAAAAAAGTGCTTAGTAGTTTCACTCTGTCAGTCTGTCTGTCCGTATGCATGCTAACAACACTTCTACACCCTTAAAGATAGAACTTATTTCGGCAGAAGAAAATTTTTACCTATTTCCCCCCCTCAATAAGAGTTATTGCTCCTCAAACTTCTAAAAATGCAATTTTTCAACTCCTAATTGTAGCGAAACCATAAGTATTTTTCAAGTTTTACAAACGCGGAAAAGTTGAAGGCCGGCTTCTTCTACCTTGACAAATGATATATTAGTTCATTTCGTTAAAAAAAATTTTTTTGCCATCTCAATCTTCTCTCAAGTTATCGCCTCTTGAAATTTGTAAAATTTGAATTTATTTAAACCTTATATTTCCGAAACTGTAGAATATCTAAAAATACAGAAAGCTAACGGTAAATGCTATATCATCAAAAAATATAATTATTTTTCTATCTCATGTAAACAACCCTTAAATTCGAGCATTATCTTACGCGTCTTTAAATTTTTTTTTTGTATTATGTATTTCAAAGACTGCATACAATGCTCATTTAAAGGTATGCAATCTTTGAAATATATTCGTACATGAATAAACGTAATTTTAATAATAGTTGCTACGTATTGGACATGGTTGACCAACCATTTAAAAACCATTGGTTTGATCCAACTTTGTTGTTGGAATTAATTAAAGGGAGTTTAAGGAAAGAGATCACTGCTTCTATTCTTTAATTTCTGCTAGTATAAAGAAAAACATCTGGTTTTTTCTTTTTATCTATTCTTGAAACTTTTCCTATTTAATATTATTTTCTTTTAGCTTCTAAATATATGTATGTAATTCCAAGTTTCTTGTCTTTTGTATCTTATCAATGTTATCGTACATAACTTAAAATTTAATGTATTCAGCTTTAAGTGTTGATGATGCCAAAAAAAACCGTTAATGAAAAGAAGTTTGTTACAAGTTTGTTTTATAAAATAAATTAATTTTTAATTTTTATAATAAAAAATAATAAATAATATAATAACATATTATAATATTGCTGAATTATTTAAATCGCATTTCGCGGCATTTAATATAGCCTCTAATTAACTGTTTTGTTTGCTCTTACTAAAAAATTATTTTATTGCATGCCTGTCAATCAATGTGTAATAATAAAAAAAATAAAAGCAGTACGTAATAACATGTACGATATTAGAAGGAAGGCTGTTAACCAGTGCTGCTAAATAGATAAGCCAAAATATCTTAATTTTTTTTAAAAATAAAATCTTCATATTGAAGATTCGATAAAAAAAATCTTTACGAACCTTTCGAGGTCTTCAATTGAAGTTAAATTGAAAAAAGCTAAAATATGACGATTTCAATTCGACTCAAATCACATATCAAAAAGAAAAATTAATGATATGCGCAATGACAGACGATGTTATAAGCAGTATGCACATTTAGATATTGCGCCAACTCGATTAATATAGAATTAATTTCAGTGGAGAATATCAAAAAATTTCTATCATGAAGATAGCGTTACCATGCGTTGCTTGTTAAATTGACTTTTTGGTCAAAATGTTTTTTTTTTGTCAAATATGGAAAAAAGTGTAAAACATTCCAATTTCAAAAAACTTCAGTAGTATTAAAAAGCTGGATTTTGAAGATATTTTTGAATGTAAAATTGAAAAATTTTAAAAATATAACTAAAAAACCTTCATTTTAAAATTAAATAATCACTTTTGGTAGCGCTGCTGGTAACTAAAAAAAGTGTTACAGCAGACTTTTAGAACAATAGTTTCATTTCAGTTGTTCACAAATATAAAATTAGTATGTTTACAAAGTGAAATTTAATGTACATATATGCGTTAACCATTGAAATTTGAAGTCCTTATTCAAATACAATACTTATGTAGAAACAATGCCCTGCCATGTGCACACTTTACTAATTATTGTGAATGTTCAATGTGTCATATTATTATTTATTCATAAATGTTGATTTATATAATATTTAATTTGTTTTTAACAATATAAATAGTATTCTATAAATAAAAATTTTTAAAATTTTACATATTAAAATTTGTTTTTTTCCTTTTTGTTATATATTTACAATTTGATCAACATTCACCATTGCAACAAACCAACACCACCGCACACATCACAAAATGTCAACGGCACTATACCAAAAAAAAAATTTAATTTATTACATCCTTTTTTAATATATTGGTTTTTTTTTTTTTATTTTGCTTTATTTTTTGTTTAACTAATTTCTTTGTGTTTTCAATCCAAACCTTTCCACATTTATTTATTCACATTTAATTATCTGTGAAATCGATGTCGATAATCGTTAACGACGACAACACTTGAAACTTTTTATGTCATGTTTCAATTTTTTCGTTCCCGCTCATTTTTGGATTGAAAAAAAAATGGGACGCAATCAAACGCTTTTATTCTTTTTACTATAAATTATTTAAAATGTGATATTTAAAAAAAAAACCGAAAAAATTATATTGGTATGGTGATTTTTAATAAATTGCACGTTCGGATATTAGAAGGAAGAAGAAAAAGCAGCTGAAGCTTTACCAAAATTACGTAAAACTTCTGCACCAGAAGAAAAGAAAGAAGAACCAAAAGAAGAGAAAAAGAAAGTCGTTAAAAAGAAGGTTGCTAAGAAGAAGGAATATGAAGAATTACCAGAAATACCAGATTATGAAAGACCGCAACTTGAAAAATTCGAAAAACCACAATTTGCTGCAAGTGATTTCAGCCGTGACTTAGGCATTCCATCTAAAATGGAAAAACCTGTAATTGAAGAACCTAAAAAAGAAAAAGAAGTTATCGAAGCTCCAAAACCAGCCCCAAAGGTATGGATTAAACTGGAAATTAATAAAAAAAATAACATTTACAATACTCTTGTTAAATGTATCAGTAATATATGTATTTACATATGGTTATGTACATTTTTACATTATGTATGTATGTATGTATGTTATTTTCACCTCTATTGGTGTACAGGTTTTTATAAATGTATCGTTATATTGGAATCTTATTCAGGTTACCTGATACATATAATATGATATTGTTAAATTACCGTTGTCTGTTTGATTTCGATATGGGTGCGGTATGTCCACTTTCTTGATTTGCATACCTACATATACATATTCTACTTCATTGTTTATCTTCAAAGAAGCTTACCGTTACATAAAATATGGTAGAGCATTACGATATAAACATGGTAATACATATAACTGGATCAGAATTATAAGAAAGAAAGATTACGCATTTAACAGGAGTATGAAAAAGTAAATTTCAACATATCTACTACATATTAAAATGCAATATAATATTGAAGAAATTTTTTACAAAAACAACAAAATCAAAAAAAATACCTACATATAAAAAATATTTTGTCGGACCTACATGAATCCAATCCAAACATTACCTATAAAGATACAAGATTTATTTTAGAACAAATATCTACCTAAGCTACATAATAGGTTTGATTACTGGGAGGTACCTGTTGAAGCATTATTAATAATTAAAATCATAGTACATTTTTTTTAAATAAGAGGAATGGAAATTAAATCTACCTACTAAATATTTGAAGCTGAAATTCGAGGAAACAAAGCATAATATTTTCATTTGATATGCATTTTTATTTTATTTTTTAATATTATTTTATTTCCCCAAGATTTGGCTACAATCTGTTTTTTTAATTTTTTGATTAAGTTTCTAAAAAGCACACCGTGTGTTTCAACCCAACACTTCCCTGTAGGTTCTCGTATATATTTTATAACACATGCACAGTTATACAAAACCAGAATCTATTTAAACTTTTATAATTTTTAAACAATAAATTAATAAAAATTTTAGGTTATATGTTGCATATTTTATGATACATTTAACTGTATAGTACTCATAAATAACATAATATTTGTAAATTTTTTTCCCCTAAATGTATTGTAAATGGTATAGAAAGAAGCTCCAACTCCACCACAAGAAGAAGCACCAAAAGGTTTGGTAATTGGTAAAGGAAAGAAACCTGAAGATGATAAGAAAAAGGAAAATGTTGATCTTAAACCTGTTATTATTGAACCAGAGGTTTGTGTTTTTTGTTTTTTCCTTTTTATACTTTGTATTATAAAGAATAAATTTAACATGTTGGCTACTTAAATTAAAAGCTGTTGCACTGTTTCAATGCGCTTCTTATAAGAATGCGTTCGTATAAGAACGCAATCCTTATAGGAAATTCGAAGAATTTGTTTAAAGAACGAAACAATTAAGAAAAAAATGTTTATTTAATAGCTAATTTGCACACTCTATTCAAATACAAAAATTCTTGTTATGTAATATATTAAGCATTAAAGATTTTTTATTTAAATATTGTTAATTGATAATTTATTTTTTTTTTCTATTTACATGTATAATTGAATTGTTACCCCTATATATGGCATTATTTTCGTCAATATTAAAAATTATTGTTAATGTGTTTGATTAACAATGTAAAAATTTTATTTAATTTTGCTGGTGTAAATTTTTGTTCGTGAAATTTATTTATTATTGTGTATTTTTGAATCAATTTTTTGGATTTACTAATGTGGATTTTTGGATCAATAACGAAATACATTTTGTTTGAATGAAAATTTATTTTCAAAACAACAGCTTAAACAAGTGGTAAGACATATTTAAATCATATAACTACTATATATTAAAAAAAATATGAAATTTAATTTATAATACATAGTCAAAATGGGAGTTTGGTATCTGTTCATATTGTAAAATGAATAGAAAGGTTTCAGTATCTGTATATAACGAGGTTTAGTAAAAAATATTAAGTTTATTTTTTTCTTTGTTCACTCCTTGGAGGAGCATAGGACTAGTGCATAATATTAATAGAAAGTCATGTTCCAGTTTCATTGCGTCACAGAATTTTTTTAACTAGGTAGCCTGATGTAGTTTTTTTCCTTTATATTGAATATATATCAGGTTATTAAAATTTATTGTTTATTTTTTTTTAGTTTTTTAATATCGAGTAATATCGAGATTTTTTTTTAAGTATTGTATATTAAGCTATAATAATATTGAATATAATTTTATAGTGACCTCACCGGTGTTTTTGAGCCCGAGACCCTTTTATTAAAGAACCGATGCCATAACTACTGCGTCAATGGTCTGTAAATAATTCTGTCCAAATTTTTTCGAATTTCTAATTTTGAATATTACGATTTTGAGGAAAGTCAAATTTTTCTTGATAATAAAGTAGCACCATAACTTTTACGATTTGCAGCAGAACTTCGTATGAAGTTTTACTGAATTTTTTTTCCTACTAATCCCTATATTTTTTTGTTTCCCCCCTAAACCTACTATTGTATTGGCAAAACAAAACATAATCAAAATTTGCATTTAAGATATTAACATTAAAAAAAATTTAATACAAAATAATTTAAAAATTATATCTTTTTTATTTTTCATACTTGAATGTTTTCTTTATATATAATTGATGTATATCCCCGTATACATAACATATACACATGAACTTACATATATTATATATAGGAAGAATCTATAAAACCAATTGCCAAAAATTTACAAAAACCATCTAAATCTGAAATTAATTATAATAAAGTTGATGATGAAAGAAATAAGAACCTCCTACCAATTGATATTGTAAAACAACAAAAACAACAGCCACCAGAATCACAAATAGCACAATCAATAACAAAACCAAAAGAACAAATGAAACAAAGGCGTTCTTCATCATTTTTATTTAATATACCACAGGTAGCTAATGAAAATTTCTTAAAAATTCAATTAAAACCAGTTGAAAAGAAAATTAAGGAACAACCTAAACCACAAAAGGCTGAAATAATGTTAAAGGTATAATGAAAAAGCAATTTCATTATCAAATTCAAACTTCAAATCAAAAGAAATGGACTATCCTTTAAACAAAATGTTTTTGTATCTTTTTCTTTAACTGGTTTATCTAAAATTCTTTTATTTTTTGCTTCTTTCTCATTCTTTTGTTATTCTTTCTTTGAATATGCCTTTTTTTATTAAATACCTGTACTCTTTTATTAAATCTATTTTATAAATGTACCCTGATTTTAAAATTACATTTTAATGCTTAGTATTTACACAATTCAGCTTATAAATTGTAATTGCTGTATTGTGTTGTCAAGCCAATATACATTGATGCTACAATTTTAAAGTTACGGTTATTAAAAATTTTACTATTTTGAACAAAATTATACAAAATTTAAATGAAAAAAAAAGAACAAATTTCGAAGTTTATTTTTTGATTTTAAATTTGATTTTTATTCACTTTTTACTTTATTTTAAAATTTCTTCGATATTTTTATTATACTTTTCGACATTTAAATAGGCTATTTAACTGCTTTAATTATAAAATTTAGCAATTAGTATAGTTGCCAAGCTGAATTGCATATAAAAAAAAACAGTTTTTTATTGCAATTATAATGTCATTATTCTCTTTTTCTTTTTAATTCCCCTATAATATTGCTCTTCTCTTCTTTTTTTCTTTTTGTATCCTAATACGAGTTTTTTTAAGCTAACTTTTTCTCTGATATTGAATTAAAGCATTGGAATTTTATTTTTCAAAATTTTTATTATAAAAAAATGTTTTGTTTTATAATTTGGAATAATTTCGAAATTGTGGTACAAAAGAAAAATTTTATGTTTTTGATTTTTGAAAGAATATCCTTGAAATCTAAATAATACTTGACCTACGAATTGTGTAGCACTAACAAGTCGTGCAAGACTGAATTGTATTTAAATACAATGTTGCTGTGCGTTTCAAGTCAAGGGATGTAAAAATGTAAGGAATGTTTCAAATTCAACAACTAATGTTAAGGCTGAATCTGATTTTATATTTAATCATATTTTGACAGCCATATTGCAACAATGTAAAAGAAATATATTTTTTCAGTAATATATATTCAGTAATATTTATTCAGTAATATATTTTTTTTACATTCCCGAATTCGCAGATGTCAGATTTAATTATTCTGTCAAAAATCTAATGTCATATTTAATTTTTAATAATATAAAACTATTTTTACTTAAGATTAAAATTATTTTTCTACTTATTTTCTTAATTTATTTTTTAAAAACTGAATTGGAAATAATTGTGTGCTGAAAATATATTTTTTTTATTTTTAAACAGAAAATATTTAATAAATAATGAACAAATGGTATATTTTAAATATTTCGCAATTTTTTGTTTTGTTATAATATTTTTATTGTCAAAATATCGCAACATTTTAAAGAATTTTTGCATTATTGCCAAAAAATATACTTGTAATATTTTTAACATACAATACTCTGTATATTGTATGCAGTTTTGATCTTTTTCTCTGTAAGATGCATATTACAAGATAATTTGTTTATAAAGTTAAAAAAATTCAAAATTAATATATCATATATTTTATATGTAAAAACTATTCCCTGATTTCAAAATTGCAGTTATACGATATTAATAAACAATTCAGCTTATGAGTTTCAACTGCTAAGTTGTATAATATAAATTTGTTACAATTGCAATTATAAAATTACAGAATGCTATCATTATAAAATTACAATTAAAAATGTTTAATTTCAAATAGTTTTCAAAGAACATATACTAAATATATTCACAATATATAATATGTATAGCACTGATATTGTGATTAAATAATCATAGCATAAAAATTAAATGAATGCGGTATTACCATATAATTCAACATGTAAGAGTTAATTGCTGATTTTATATATCTTTCTAATTAAATATTGTAGTTAAAGAAAAATATTTTAGTTTTATGTTTTATGAATCACACACAACTATTCTGATATTGTTTTCCTGGTAGCTCTATGTACCTCAACTTGTAATTTTAAAATTAATATGTAATTATGTATATATGAATATTATATATCTTTTTTACACTTAATTTTACATACTTTTTGTATAATTTCCAATTATACATTCTTTCGATTCCCTTCAAATGTTTTTTTAAGCAATTTTCAATTATTTCATTAATTTTATTGAATGCACTAATAAATAAAAATTTATTTATTTGGCAACACTATTCCTTAAATATAGAATTTCTATGTTTATGTTTAGAATTTCTTACCTATATTTTTCTCTATCTTATTTATTTTTTATGTTTCTATTTTGATATTTCACTTTAAATTGGATTTAAATAAATAATTAAATTTTTTTATATATAATTAATTACACACATCTGGCCATACTCGATATATAACAATAATACACATCAAAATAAATATATAAATACGTCATAATACAAATATACATATGTATTTATATTGTATATAAACAATAAATTGTCTGCTAAAAATTTTATAAAAAAATAAAAAAAAGGAAACTATTGAAAAAGTTGAATTAATTGATCCTGGCTCAAAACATCCTAAATTAACACAAGTTTCTAAATTCACTGCTCTACCAGCAATTCCTGATAATGGACCATTAAAATTAGAAAAACCACGAAAGTTTTCATTTCCTAAAACACCAAAAGATTACGAACGTCCTAAATTAGAAAAATATACAAAACCTGAATTTGAAAAACCGGATAAAATTAAGGTAAGAGATGATAGAAAATTTTCGTAAAAATTATAAATTTATTTTAGTTTTGTTTTAAAATGCCAAAATTAAATAAGCAAAGGGGACTTGGTATATCAAAATACACATCTAAATTTTAGTTTAATTATTCAGCAAAACAATTCGAATTGTTAATAGTAAGCTAACTTTATGTAGGATTTGCATTTGAGGACACCATTCGTCCTATAATACAATTTATCTTAGTACAAAATTTCAATATTATACAATTATGAATATTTTATACACGTTACATGTTTTTTTTTTTGTTTTTTTGGCATTTGTCAGTATATTAGTATATGGAAAATGTTAAATTTTTTTTCTGTCTTCATCCCATGAATAATATCTATTAACTGAGTGGGTTTATTTTTCTGGGTTTTACTGCAGCCGTGCAATTTAATAGAATCATTTAGTCTTCCAATGTCTCAATCAAGCCTCCTATGTGAGGCAGGAGTCACTGTAATAGCACGGGTTCCGACGCCAAATATGTAAGAGAACTGCTTCTTTATGTGTCAATTGTTTCCATATTAGGAAAAAACTTTCTTAACTGACAAAACTTTTTTGCCGAAAGGTTACAAAGTCTAAAGTTAAGAAGTTTTTGTCTGTGATCACTCACAAAGCTTTAAGTTGGAAAATATTGGTAAAAATATTTCAAAATTACGAACGGGAAGTGCGGAGAAATGGGAAAGAGAGAGAAAAATAGTATATGTATATGTGTTTTAATTAAAATATATACAAATATATGAAATATATTTCACTTATGTATGAATGAAAATTACCAAAAAAAAAAGAAAAGAAAACAAGAAAAACATCTTTTGTTTCTTTTGTGATAGTTGTGAAATATTTTGACATTGTATTTGGGTCTAATACAAAGTGTATATTGAATAACCCTATATATAAATAATATTTATAATAGCAGACGGGTTATTTTGTTTTATTCGCTCCTAAAACACAACAAAAAAAACCGAAAATATTAAATTATATTTTAAATAATTTGTTTGGCACCTCTTTTTAAAATAAATAAAACACATGTATTATATAGTTTGGTATAATAAATTGTTATTCAAATAAAAATATTAAAGTTATTTATAAAAATTATAAAATCCAATAAATTCCTATTTTTTCTTACGTTTTTGTTCAAATTTCATAATATAAATAAGAAATATGTGTATGTGTTTAGAAAAAATTCAAATTCTTAAAATTTCTTTTTATAAATAAGTATTTTTTTGTAAATTTGCATAAATGCTACTTTGCTACTGCAAAAAAATACTAATGTGTATGTCAGGTTTTATATTATAAAAGAATTTTTAAAATCTTTATGGTTTAAATATTTTAGTATTTGCGTGCTACTTATTTTTTTTTTTTGCTGCCATGTTACTTTTTCTAAATTTATGTTATTTTAATTTTTCGTGATAGCCCTGAGTATACGCAAACTACATACATATATCTGTTATATTAGTTATGATTTACTAATTATTTATATAAAATAGATCTTGAATTCTTGTGGTCTTATGGAACTATGCATGTATCACAATGCCTTAAAGAATTTTGTACAAGAAAATCTGATGGAATTTTTTTTTGCTCCCCACATTAAAATATAATAAATTAATTTAGTTTTTATTACCGACTGGGATGTTAAAACAATTAAACTAATGAACTGGTGGCCGATTTTATATTTACCATATCTACTGACCGGATTGATGGAATTTCTTGAAATTTGATGTTTAAATTCTGGTTGTTACCGAAACTAAGAGAAGAACTTTTCAGAGAATTTGGGTGGTACAAAGCGAAATTCTACTAATTTACATTGTGGTGGGTCCTGACATTGAACCCCCACTCCATCCAATGCTCTGACTTTTAGTAACGTACAGTAAAAGAAAAATTATTTCATGAATTGTGTAATATTGCTTAATATCCAAATTGTACTTAATTTGTACTAAATTTTTGATTTCACTAATAATGTAAGTTGAAGCTTTAATAAATCAAAATATAAATTTTAAAAATAAGTTGAAGCTTTCCTTGGACTTGTACCTATTTCGAATTTTTTAAATTTAATTTAAATTCGTTTAAGTGGGCAATTCAAAATAAAATTTTTGTTTTTTTTTGCTCAGTATATATTATGAATAATTAAAAATTATGAATTAATAAAAGTGAAAAATCTTAAATTACTTTTGGCAAAAACAATAAATGGAAGAATGAAATTTTTAATTTAATTAAAAATCAAATGATAAATTTTTTTTTTAATTACTAGTTTTTTTTGCATATATTTTTAGTTTTCACCTTATTTTTTGTTATTTGTTTTCTTTTTTTTTTTATTTTTTATTTTATATTGTAGGAGTAGAAAAGCAAAATATTTGAGATCAAAGAAATATTTTAAAAAAAATATTTTAAAAATTTTTGGGTAAAAATTTTTGTTTTCTTTTTATGTAGTAAAATAAATTTGACAAGAACTCTTCAACTTTTTTTTTTTTTTTGACATGTCTTGACACATAAGGGCACATCGTCACTAACGTGATTTCTGTTCGTACTTCTTTCTTTTTTCTCTCTTGTTGTTTCAAAAAAAATGTTTTTTAATTTTCATTAATTTTTCCATTCAAACCGAAAAAAAAATTAATAAACCCAAGGTCTACAAATAAAAATCATCCTGTTTGCTTTTTTACTTGGTTTATTTAGCAATATGCACACAGAATAAATATTGTTAAAAATGTTCTCTATTCTGTAAATGTTAACTTATATATCAATTTAAATTATGAACATATATTTAATAACATGCATTAATTTAAACAATGCAATTTGGATATTGAAAATTGAGAAAGAATAAGAAATGGCGGGGGGGGGGGGGGCTAATTATTCACAAATTGGCTTTTAGTAAAATATACTTATAATATAGCAAATTAAATTTAAAAAATAAATTAAATAAATTGAAATTAAAAAATAAAAAACAAATAGTAAATTTTCTCAATTATATTCAGCATGCAAAAATAAAAAAAATAAAATTATTTAAATTTTAAGTAAAAAATGCGTACGTTTAACTCTGCCTGCATTTTGTTTAGAACATGCTCATGATTAAGCTCTTGACTTCGTTTTTGAGTAAATATACAGCAGTACCGTGCCACCGCGCGTTGATTTATTACTGCAATTTTTTTGAATAAGTATCTACACAATGTTAGGTTACAATATTGTACACATATTAATATTTAATACAAATACACACTCTTTTAATATACGAATTCAGAGAAATTTTAATTTTTTTTATTATAAGATCAAATAATTCAGCAACTCAGAGCAATTATCGCATTTTTTTTTATTATTGCATTTTTTTTTGTTTTTTTTTTATTGCAAGATCAACAATTAAATTAAAATTTTTTTCAAGTTAACAACAGAAAAAAAAAAACTAAAAAAAAAATTAATGAAATATTAAATAAAAAAATATTTAAAATTAAAAAAAATCAACACAAACAAAAAAATTAATCGAGGTAATAATGAAAGTGATAATGATGATGAGAGATGATGACGACGATGGTTGACTACAACTGTTGTTGTTGTTGTTATGGTTCTTGCTGTTGATGGCCATGAAAAATAAGTTTTCCTTTTTTTTTATTTTTCATACATTAATCTTAATGTTATTTATAATATTAAATAACTTTGTTGAATGTTATAAATTTTTCTGTGTTTTTTTTCTTTATATTGTTTATTTTCATTTATTTATTTTTTTTAAGTATATAAAACAATATTAAAGAAGCTCTAAATTAAGATTTTTATTTTAAAATAAAACATATGTGTATTATTTTTAGTTTATAATATATACATATTTAATTTTAATTTGATATTTATATACTAAGAAAAAGCAAAAAAAAATAAGAAATATTATTAATATAGAATAGCGCACGTGAGAATTCATAAAAACATTTTAACAAAAAAAAAATTTTTTTTCTCTGTGTAATAACAAATTATATATTTTTATTTAAATATAATAATAATAGTATACATATATATATATATATATATATATATGTATTAAAAATGATATTTGAAATAAAAATAAATCATTCTAAATACAAGAAATAACAGCAAAAAAAAAGATAAAAATTAAAAGAATAGAGAAAAAATTCAAGTTTTTCAAAGGCAACAACAAAACAACAAAAAAAGAACACAGAGAAAAAAAGACACCATATTAAATTATATAAAAAAATTAAAAATTAAAAAATAAAAATGTTAACTAAGAAAATAATCATGTTCTCAGTATTCATCAAGATTTTTCGCAGCAGCTACAAACGAATATTCGGAATTTAAATAATTTTTACATAATAAAACCAATAAAATTAAATAAAAAAAAAACACAGAAAAAAATATCAAAAAATAATATTGTTTTTTCTTGTTTTTCCATTGCTAAATTAGAAAAAAATGTTAAAAATTTTTTTTAAATTATATAAAAAATTATTTAATAATTTTTTTTTACTTAATTTAAACTTTTTAATTTTTTAATTATTTTTTAGTATTTTAAAATATTGATTAATGAAAAATACTAAAGAAGTGGGGGGAGAAATTTAATTAAAAACTTAAAAAATTAAATTAAGAAATAGCAAATCGCATACTACAACAAACACACGAAAGCAATAAGAACGCACAAAAAAACAAAAATCGACAATTACATTAAAAATTACATGCCCAAATTAAAAAAAAAATTAAATTTTAACATAATAACGATTTTGTTTTTTATTATTTTTATTTATTTTTTTCCTTTCGATTATTGAATTTAATGCATGCCCAATATTAATTATCTTGTTTTTTTGATATTCATAATTTTAAAATTACATTAATACGGTTATTAATATACAATTCGGCCTATGATTTATAGTTGCTGAATTGTATACCAATAGAGTTTAACTGCAAAATTGCAGTAATACAATGTAAATAAACAATTTAGCAATTACAATCCATAAGCTGAATTGCATTTCAATACAATATTCCGGTACTATTGAAATCGAGTATAGTACTAGTACTGTGATTTTGAATCTCACTGTGACTTATTGTATATTATGACAGTATGTGTCGCATAGTTGTATAGTAGTATATACAAAGAAAAAGAAAACAATAAAAAAAACAATAATAACAATTGAAATATACACGTTTTGAAAATTCATATAATATTATTTAACATAATTGTCAAAAAAAAGGCAAAAAAATGTCGGGGGTGTGACAATGGGATCAAAATAAAAATAAATAATGATTTTTTTTAATTACTATTTTATTTTTAATTTTTTTCAAAAATATTTTTCGTTTTTCTTTTTTTAAATGGGTTTGATATAAAAAAAATGCATGCAATGCACATATTTACGCAAATGATGAGACCCCCTCCCAACGTAAAAAGGGAAATTATTTTTTAATAATTATTTGTTTCCGAATCGTTTATCATATAATCCGAATTGAATTGTTTTCAAATGTTTATTATATGAAACTCGGGTTTTCCCGTTATATAAAATAGTTATATAATTATAAAATTTTTTTTCTAATATACTTTTTTGTTAATACTGTTGTACTAATTAGTTGTTCTACTTTATTTTGTTAATGAAAAATAAAACCTAATTTAGAGCAAGTAAAAAAGTCAAAACCGGCTTACTAAATATTTAAGAAGAAAATAAAAAAAATTAAGAAAAAAAAATACGAAAAAAATGACATAATTAAAAAGAAAAAAATAATATAATTGAATCATTCCACGAAAACTTATAAAAAAAACAACATCAAATAAACTTAAAAAAAAATGGCTTCAAAAGTTACAATAACACGACCGGTAAGACTTTGTATATTTATTTCTTTTGTGCAATAAGAAGATTAAAATGTTTCATAGAAAAAACGGGAAATTTCGGAATATCTAGATTAGAGACCAAGACTTCGAAATTGCAGCAACACAATATTAACACAAAAATTAGATTAGAATTTGTAATCGCTGAATTGTGTGTATTAATATCGAAAATACTACAACTAATAATACTATAATTTCGAAAAGACCCGATACATTAACTTCTCAATTTCTTTAATGTGTAATTTTAAAATGAAGCCTAACCAATTGCTAAATACGGTTTAAATTATAATTTTACAAAGCAAATTTCTGAAAAACCAAAATGAAAATAACTTTATATAGAGACAGTTTTAGTTTAAATAAAAAAAATAGTGCCTAAATTTTAGTTATTTTAATAAGTTTATGTTTTATTATACGTTGTCAATGAGGTCATTTACAATTAATTAAAATGTGAAATAAATAAAAAAAAAAACAAGATAAAATTTAAGGCAATTAAAATGTCAGCATATCATTGTTAAAATAAATTGCAAACCTAATTATTTATGTAAAATTTACAAAATTAAAAATTTTAATACAATTTCACTAATTATTTATTTTAGTTACAATGTTCGCATTTTTTTTCTATTTCATTTTAAATTTAAAATACAATAATTTTATAATTAAAATAATTATACTCGTATACATATGATAATTGTTGCTTTTATTTTAAACTTGAAGTCATCTAAATTATGTTAAACACCTCCTTGCATTGGGAAATAAAAATAAAATCGTATCGTCTTTGCTTAAAATTTTTGCAATTATTTGGTCATCCTATTCCTTACAATGATTACACTTCTTTAACGGTTTGTGACGAGTACCATTACTTCAAATTTACAACAATACTGTAAAATTTAGCATTTAAAAACTTAAACTTTAAACTCTGGATTTCTTACATTCAAATACTACTAATAATGCATAACTTTATAGTTTCACGGTAATTTGCATAGCAAGGCTTTTAATTTAATATGAAATTTTGAAGTTTGCTATTCAGAAATTTTCCGTGTGCATAAATGAATGAGTCAATCAACCGTTTCTTTTAAATATATAATTAATTTTTTAATTATTTTTTATATATGTGTGTACATTGTGCAATAATTTTCTTTTATGTTACAATTTATCATCGAATTTAAATAATAGAAAACAAAAAAAAATTAATTATTATTATTTTAGCCACTTATATTAATACTTATGTTTTAATGTGTGTGAAGAATATAGAATTAATGTATTTATAATGCACATTATAATTATAAGAGAAAATTCAAATTCTTTTGATGACTACAATATTCTCATGATAACTAAATTTGAGTTTTGCTATTGTCAGAGTACAATTATTTGAATTGTATTTATGGTGTAAGAATGAACTCCGACTTCAAAATTACAGTAAAACGGTATAGATACACAATTCACCTTATGATTTGTTGAATTGTGTAATACTACAGAATTAATGCAATTTTGAAGTAATGGAATATCTCTTTAGATCTATGGTCATATTTATGAGGCTTTTTTTAAATAATTTGGTATGAGAATAGTAATTTTTCCATAATTCTGTTCATACTCGTAGTATATTACTATTAGGTACGCTGTATCCAAAACATAAAAACAAACAAAAAAACTTTAATACTATGACAAAATTTTTATAATTTATTAATTTACTATGAATTATATTAATATAATATAACACTTGAGTTTCATACAATGTGTTGTGGTATATATTGTATTTAAATTTTACTCATAAATTTTTGGTGATGAGTTGCTGATCATTTCTGCGCTAAGCTAAATTTACGTACAAACGTACCACTTGCAATATGAAGGAACTTAAAGAAAACAATTTTAAAACAAAAAATTAATATACAAATATAAATAAAAATATATATTAACATAATTCCTTTCCATTTTTTGTTATTAATAATTTTGTTGTTTTATTTAAAAATTCGTATAGGAGGATAAACCAAAGATACCAGTTATTAAAGGCCCACCAATATTGGAAACACCTAAAATTGAAGTTATTAGAGAACGTAAACCATCACTGGAACCTGGATCAGGACCACCGTCACGTCGAGGCTCATTAATACCACCAGCTGATACTGGAAGAAGACCAAGTTTAATAATCAATGACGAGGTATGTTCAAATTATTTTATCATTGAATTTTATTTTTTTTATTTATTCATACACCATATATTTAATTATAATTTAAGAAACATAAAAAGATTATAAATCAAATTTCAAAAGTAATAAAAATTCAATTATATTATTCTTAATTAGCTTTTAAGAAAAATATTCATTTGCTTTATTAGAGTATTAAAAGAACAGAAAAAATTTATATTAGGCTATATTTTTTTTTTTTTAATTAGATTTAAGGAAAAAACTTAATTAGCTATAAGGAAAATAAAAAACAAAAATATTACTTAAATGTGTTATATATTAAAAATAAAATTGTGTAAATAGAAGAACAAATTTACGTTAAGGTCAATTAGCGTTATAAGGTTATGAATCATATAGTAAAAATTTAGGTTTATTATTATATGAATAAAATAAATTTATTAGATTTTAAATAGAATTTTAAAGCTTTAAACAGTATAGGTAATGATTGACAGTGGAATGAAAATTTAGAAGCAGTAGCAGATGCAGCAAAGAAAGAGGAAACAACAAAACAAAATGTTTTTTTTTAAATAGTTTCACATAGTATTCATACATTTATCCAGATAATACAAAAAAAAGTTATACTGTATTATTATACATATTTCAGCAATTAATTTTCATAAGCTGAATAATAATACAATATGACTGCATATTTATTATTTAATATTTAGTCATTTAATTTTATTTTATAATTTACAATTTTTTTTTATATTTCGTAGATTTAATAGTCATTTTTTGAATTAATTCCATACAAACTTTTTTTTTATTAAAATTAAAATTAATTTAAATTTTATTTAAATATTCAATCAATGTAAATATAATAATTATTATTTACAAAGTATTTAATATACATATACGAATATATATATATATATATATATATATATATATATATATATATATATATATATATATATATATATACATATATATCAAATGTGTTTGATATTCAATTTGAATTTTAAATATTTATGTACCTTAAAAACTGTTTAAAATTACAGAATAACAAAGGGCGTCTCTAAAAATGCAAATTTAATATCAAGTTGTATTATTCAGTAATTAAAACAATTACGACTGAATATGCCAAGTAGATGTTAGGTGTAAATTTTGGTAGACGTTCATATTTACAATTTGAATATCAATCATAAGCTATATATATTTTTATTATATTTACACTAAATATTTTGTAAAAATATTATATATTTATTGCAATTAATTCAAAATTACATAGTACAAAGTAAACAATTACATTATACTGTTGATATTAACATAATAATAAATTAACACACTATATAAATGTATACATGTATGTGATATGGAAGTTAAAAATGTAAATTGACAAAAACATGATTTCAAAAATTGCAGCAATACTTAATATTGATATACAATTCAGCGATTGCAAGTCATTAACTGAATTGTGTATTAATTATTGTATTATAGTGTAATTTTGAAATCATGTGATAATTTAATAATTTAATATAATTTTCATTGTTGAATAAACAATATAGTACATTAATTACTAATTTATATTTTTTTTGTATTATTTAAATTATATACTAAAACTAGTAAAATTTCAGTTGCTGCAAAATTATAATAAAACAAAATGTTCATACACAATTCAGTTTTTAATTTTTAATTGTTGAATTGTGTAGTAATGTAAAGTTTTACTATAATTTCGAAGTGATGATGAAATTAGAATTTTATATTTATGCATTTATAGATAATATATAATTCATAATATAGAAAATATATATATTATATATTTATTTATGTTTTGTTAAAGATAAATAGTAATCGACAATTACATTAAGCAAAAATAACCAAAGAATTATATATTTTTTAATTTTAAAATTGAATCACCTCATTCATATGTATATATCCATAAAGCATACATCATAATATTCATAATAAAAGTTAATTATATAAATTGGTTAATCATTTTTAAATGGGATTACGTATATCCTTTCTAATTTTTATCCCGTCTTATCGTCATTTTTTTTGTTGACCTCTGTTTATATTAATGTTTTATGTGAATTTGTGAACAATTTGATTGAAATGAAGGATAGGTTAGAGGAATAACATTTTTTCATTATTTTTTAATTATTCATTTTAAATTTCCTTATATCTATGTAGTTTATAGTTTAATGTCGAAATCGAAATGTAATGAAATAGAACGAATGTGCAATAAAAATTAAAATTATCTTCAAAAATTGTAATAATACTATATTAGAATTTATAATTATGAATGCTTATGATTTCTATGATGAATTTTGTATTAATTACTGTACAACTGCAATTTCGAAGACAAGGATATATAATTAATATTATATATCCTTGTTAAAGGATATATAATATTAATTATATAATTAATATTATTTAACGATATTAGAAACTCATCTACCGTTCAATTGCATTTCGATTTAACAGGATAAACTACATTTATATAATTTGTCAGAAATTTAAATTAGGAAATTTTTAAATATAAGAATACAATTTATATTAAGTTATAATTAATTTTTTTCATTTTTCCCGTTTTGTCTTTTTTTTTTTATTTTTTCATTTTTCCCCTTTGTCAAATTTGAATATACTCGTTAAACACGTACACACACATATTTATTTGTGCATCAAATATACAAATAATATAAAAATTTGGCCATCGTTAAACATGAATTTTGAATAATAAAATTTGTTATTTAAAAAACAAACACAATGAAAAATCATATGTAAATTTCGAAATGAACAAAAAAAAAATATTAAAATTATATATATTCATGCAAATGTGTATATACATGTATGTGCATAAAACATATGTGTATCTATAAACAATTTATTATTTTGATATTTTCTTTTTGTTTTTATTGCGCAATCTAAAAATGCAGACTAAACGTAAACTTCGTCCTGGTGAAGTACCTGATGATAAAAAGGTAAAAAAAAAACAAGAAAATACAGAAAAAAAAGTTCGCTACTCTATATCTATTCCTCTATCTTTTTTTATCTATTAAACTACATTTTCTCTCTTTATTATTTATTTTATGAATATACAATTTCTCTCATTTTTCTTTTATTTTTTCAATATACTACAAATAATTTATTTATTCTTATATATACTTTGATATTAATATAACTTTATTCATTTATAAAATAAAAGTAAAAAAATCACTGTTAAATTAAATTATTTTGATTTTTTTTCTTACTACGCGCCGCCACTGTCGCTGTACTATTTTTTTTAAATATTTTCTCTTACTCTGGTATTACACACAAACACACACAAAACCCACTATATGTATAATAATCTATATAAATTATCTGTGTTTCATTATATTATCTTTTTACTTTTGACTTTGTTATATACACAAAAATCTTTATATATTTCTTTTTATATTTCAAGACTTTTCTCTTTCTTTGTTTCCAATTTTTCAACAATTATTGTTACTTTCTTCTTTTTCCTTTGCCTTGGGCTTCGAATTCATATTTATAGTCCTTATAAATGAAACTTTGACTTCTAAATCGCAGTAATTTGGTATTAGTTCTGAATTCAGTTCAAGAATTATAATTGCTCAATTGTGTAAGAATACTTTAATATTGCATTTTTGAAGTCACAGGTTGATTTAATGCGGATTTAACTTATTTAGCAAGACACTTTTAATTGCTGTATAAGTTACTTGAAAAAAAAGTAGACAAAACAATATTTTCTAATATAAAAAATGAATTAGAAAATGTTTAAATGCAAGAAAGCACTATAAATATGAATTAATATGTTTTCTTCTACTTTTAATGTATTACTCTTCTATTTTGCATTATTTTCTTGTATAAAATTAAAGCCATTAGCCGAGTTACTTAAATCATATAACGCCAACTTATAGCCAAAAGCCAAGCTAGTAAACCGAAATTGCAATCAACGCATATGAATTGAGAAAAAAATTTATAAATATTAATATTTATAATAATTGCGTATTATATACCCTAACTTCAAAAAATTATGCAGCCGTTGTATTCAATTCAGCTTATAATTTGTTATTGCTGAATTGGGTAGAAATACGTACAAGATTGATGCAATTTTTAAAGTAATGGATATTTTGATTTTCTTGATTTATGTGTAAATTGTAAATATTTTTTTTCTTTTTAAATATGCATCAAATATTACACCTATAATATATATACAGAAGAAAATCATAAGTAAAAAAACAAATATCTTTCATCAAAAATTATAGTGTTATATAAAATTTTTTAAATATAAAGAAAGTTATAGTTATATAAATTTTAAATATCTAAAATTCAAATTTTGTAGTACAATATTGTCATATAATTCAGCAATTATTATGTCTATAAGTGAATTACCTATTAATATTGTTCTATATGACAATATTAATGTGAAATTCAGCAATCAGTAATTAACTACAACAAAAACGAACAAGCACTGCGATTTTCTATGATTTCATAATTAATTTTATTAGTAAATTAATATTGTAATGCAATATTTCTTTAAAAAATATTTCAGAATATTGTATAAATTAATGTTTTCATGTACTTCCAATTTATTACGTATATAAACAATAATTAAAATTCGATATTTAATATAAAATAAATGTCTGGTTTCCATTAAGTCAATTCAAATAACTATATATACTACATCTACATATTATGTATGTATGTATTTATAGAAAACATTTATATACTAATTTAATACTAAATTTTGTAATTATACTATTTGAATGTGTGAATCATCAATATAACCTGCATTCAATTATAAATATGCATTTAAATAAATGGAAATCTAGTTATAACCAAATTATTGTAATGATTATATGGTGATGATGATTCATTTATTATACAGGGTGTTTCGTATAAGGTGGCAAATAATTTCAGGAATTATTCTTTGATTAATTTCCAGCAAAAATTGCATGTACAAGCTGTTGAAAAAAAGGTACTGGATTTTTCCTGCTTATAAATAAATGCTAATAACTTCGAAATCATGCGACATGAAGTTGTCATCGAGGACTGGTTTCACACGCGTTTGATTACTTCTTATTTTCGGTCTTACAATCAATTAGATCTGAACCATAATTTTCGAGATAAAGTTCGCCAAAGTCAGAATTTTTGATTTTTTTCTTTTAATTTTATCCCTGAAATTGTTTGCCACCTTATGCAAACATCCTATATAGGTGATTTTAATGCACATATTTATATATGTATGTACATATAAATTTATTTTAATTATAGTATTGAAATTTTATTATATGACAAATATTTCTATTTACATACACAATAATTCCCAGTGCATTCTCTGTTTCTCCCAATGTAGTATATTATTATTACAGCAATAGTATTGGAAAATGTTTTTAAAATTATTAATTGTTTTTATTTAAAAATAATTCAATTATACAACATTCATTTCAACAACATTAAATTTATTTTTATAAATTTACATATATTATATACACATACATATTTTTATGTATACAGTAAAAATAATTTTCTACATTTTTTAAAACATTTTTTTCTGTGTAAAATTTTTGTATATTTTAATTGTCATTCTATTAAATTTATGTTTCTTTTTTTTTCTCCGTGAATGGGAGGGATACATTGTTAATACAGTTTTATATACGTAATATATTATGTAAAATTTTTAAATATATTTACAATTCATAAAGTACATGTAATTAAGCAAAGATTTTTGAAATGCCAAAAAGCAAGGAAGGCAACTGTATAATATAAAAATTAGCTGCTGTTTTTATTATTAGTAATTATAATATACATATATAAAATATTTAAATATTTTATATATGTATATTATAATTACTCCCTGTATTTTTTGGTTTTAATTGTATGTATATAAGTAAACCACATCGCATCAATTAGAATCTTGTTATTTTCCTTCTTGAGTTTATTATACATAGCTCATAATTATTAAATTAAGAAAAAAAAACAATATACCTAAATCCAAAATTGCAGTAACACATACTGTAATTAAAATAAAATTCAGATTATGCATTATAATTGCTCAATTGTATGCCAATATTACTATTACATCTATTTTGAACATAAAGTTGAAGTGATAGAGGAGATGCGTAGCTTTCGCAATACATTTGCAAATATTTGCGTTCATCCATTTTTTGTTATGCTTATTTTATTATTTTATTTTTTATTTATTTACTAAAAATTAAAGTTTTAAATACATTACTATTTTTATATTTGTATATATATATATCTATATTGTTAAAAAAAGTTGTGTCTATTGTATAATAATGTGCTTTTTTAAAAAGAGTATGCAATTCTATCTTTTAATATATTTATATAATATAATTTATTGATTTATATAAACTAAATGAAAAATAATTTAAAATATAATAATGCTACTAAACAAAAGAATGGTTATCATATCTATGATTTCAAAATTGCAATACTGCTATATTGTTAGACAATCCAGCAATAAAAGTTTATATGCTGAATCGCCTATTAGTAAGATTTTACTGCAATTTTAAAATCAGGAATATCAATATTATTAAAAAAAATATTCGCTTTTTAATTTTTTTTTAATTTTATTTGGAATTGAATAAAATGCTGACTAATAATATATTTATTCTATTAATAATAATTAGAATATTAAATAACATTATTATTAATAATAATGATAATAATAAAAATAATGATTAACGTATAATAAGTCAATCATATTCTAAATCAAAATCTCCGAATTATTCAGCAATTATGTCCTCATATTTTGCTAAATTTTAATTTAATTTTGATTTAATTTGACGGGAATAATTTTATCATGAAGATAATTTATTGTTCCTTACATCTCTCGGTTGGAATACGGTATTCAAAGAATATGGTGGTGTTTTATAATAATAATTTTTAATTTTATTTATTTTAAAATTGTAAAAATTCACGAAATAAATTCTCTTAAACAAAAAAAAAGCAAAAACAAAAAGAAGCAATGTAATAATTAAAATAATACTTTATAATAAAAATAACCTAAAATATATAAATAAAAAAACAATCTTGAAAATTTACAGTAATACTATTATTAATAACACACAATTCAGCAATGAGAGCTTATAAGCTGAATTGTGTATTTTCTACACAAATTACAATATTATTGTACAATATTACTGCAGGATTTTTATAACAATATATATTATGAAGAACATGTGGATATAAGCTCCTTTTAATAATAATGATAATAATAATAATGATAATAATAATAAAAATAATAATAATAATAATAATAATAATAATAATAATAATAATAATAATAATAATAATAATAATAATAAAAGAAATGTTATAATTTAAGCCCTTAAAAATTATTAAATTTTTGAAATAAAAGTACGAAAATCAAAATGATTAAACATAAATTAATTTGTTTAAAAAAAAAGAATTAGATTATTGTATTTCATTCACAAGGAAATTATTTAAACATTAAATTTAAACATTTGTGGTACTTCTTATATAACGTCCCATAAATTATATTATATTATTTGGTATATTATTATAGACCTTAATATTATTATAGACCTTAACCTGACCTTAAAATTGCATTTATACTCGTAGTAATATAAAATTCAGCTTATGCAATACAGTATTAATGTAAGTTTAATGTCAAAAAAATATTGAACAAATTCTATAGTTTATGTTTAAAATATAATAAATTGTTTTTTAAATTTTTAATTTAACTCAAAATAATTTTAAGTCCAAATTAGTATGTAGTTTTACCTAAATTGTTTTAGAATTCGAATATTATGGTTGAGTTATAAAAAAAAATATGTATAGAAACAATTGCAATTCAACAGTTTCACTCATAAACGCATAATAGCATTCCTTTGATTTAAAATGTAATTTTAAATGTATACATATGTACATGTATGTATATAAATACATATATAATATATATTTTTTGCATTTATTTTTAATTTTACAAAAAAAAAAATTTTTTTTTATGAATAAAATATTGGCATCAATATTAATTCAAAAAAAGCAAAATAAAATTCAAATATTTATGAATTCATATAGAAACATGTAATGCCATAAATATGTAATAGAGAGTCTAAAATTACACCTTTTTATTTGTATAATTTTAATGTTATTATATAAAAATTTTTTATGCATATGTAATAAAAATTTAATAATAATTTTCTTTAATTTTCATATTTTTATTAGGTGCGGTTTAGTTTAGGTACATATATTTTATTTTTTTAATATACAATTGTGAATTTACAATAAAAATTTTCGTTTAAATGAAATGGTGCCAATACAATGCATTTAAATAAATACGAAAAATCTTCGAATTTCATACGTACTCTGTTCATAATTTTGATGATATGGTACTATAATATTTAATTCAGTAACTATAATTCATAATCATAGTAGACCCCTGACTTCAAAATTGCATACGGTTATTAATGCACAATTTAGCATATACAACTTATATGCTGAATTGTATTTTAGCACCATATTTGTTACTGTTAATTTTAAAAACAGGAAAAGTAATTTGAATAATGATTGAATTTTGTATTCATTTTTTCATCATGTAAAAATTACATTGGTGTATGTGCAAATATAACTTTCTGACTTGTATATCTTGCTTTCTTAGTCGCCAAGTGAGAAGAGAGTAAGTGAATAACTAGAATTTTAATTCCGAGTGAAAATAAAATTCGATTATAAATTCCAGTTCCCTTTTGTTTTTTTTAAATTCACAAATTGTGTGTATTAATACCGTATTACTGCAATTTTTTAAGTTAGGGTGTACAGCAGAAACCAGACTAGTTTGATACACGAATAGATTTTCTTTTTTTTTTACTCGATGATCAGTGAGTGAGTGGTTGAGAGAGCATAAGTGACTGAGTGAAAAAAGGAGAAATACTTTTACAGTATTAACCTATTATTTTCGTATCACACTGTATCTACATATAATATGTATTTTAAGTGGAATTGTTGTTTTGTAAAAGGCATAAATTTTTATTATTATTTAAAAATTCCCCCTCCAATTTTATAATTTTATTTTATATATACACGTACGTATTTTTTTTTAATCTTTTCGCTTGTTTAAATATTATGTATGAGACATTTAATTACGATAAATTACAAGAAAACAAAACAAAAACAAAGAGCATAGAATTTTTACATAATTTAAAAATATTATTTTAAAAATTTTTATTTAAAAAAGATTTTGTTTTGTTTTTTTTTAATATTTTATTATTATTTTATTATTGAGTAGCCTGAATTCATCATTTATACGTTGCCTTTTATTCGGTTATTTATTAAAAATAATTTTAATTAAATTTTTTAATTTTTTTTTTGGGTATTTTCGTCGCGCAATAAAAAAACTTTATTATAATTTTTTTTTAGTTCTCAATAACTAATTAAATTTTTTTTCTGTGCAATTTATTCAACACGGGAATAATAAATTTTTTTCCTGTTCTATTTCTTAATGTGTAAATATTTTTTTTATTGCTAAAATTTTAGTTTTAAAATTTAAAAATTAATTTTATTAAATTTAATATTTTAAATTATAAAAAATTAACTATGGATTTAAAATTTCTCGATATTCTATTTAAATTATATAAAAGAAAAAAAAAATATTCTTTTAACTTTTATTTAAAAAAAAGTTTAACAAAAAAAAATTTTGTAATTAAATTTTATAAAATTAAAAATTTCAAATAGTTCTTCAATTAAACATTAAAATTAATGGTTAAAAACTTAAAGAAAAAAATAATAAGAGTATAAAATAAGGAAATTGTATGAGAAAAACAAAATTCATATTTTAAATACAATATATTGCAAATTAATTTATTAAATTAAAAAAGAACAAAAAAAACTATTAAATTTATTCAGAAAGTTTTATTTGTCGAAAAAATTAAAATTTGAAATTAAAATTTTTATGAAAAAAATTATGGTTTTTATTTTTTTTTTTGTTAAACAAAAATATATGTGTTCAAAATCCGAAAAAAATATTTTTGATATATAAATAAAAATAAATAAGGAAAAATAATTTTAAAAACAAATGCAAAAATATTCTAACTATCATATATAATATTAGTATTTTTAGTATAAAAAATAAACCAAAACGGAATAGCTTCTACGTAACTTCAAAAGCTTCAATAATATACTTGAATTTATACACAATTTTTTTGAAATTACAACCGCGAAGCTTATTTATATTATAATTCAGCAATTGTAATTTACATAAGCTGAATTACATATTAATTCTGCTTAAGTTCAAAATTATATTAAATTTTTTAATCCACAATTCAGCTGATAAACTGTAATCGCTGAATTGATTATTAATAACTATGATATTATTGTAAATTTGAAGTTATATATTTAGAGAATCTTTGTTTTTGAATGTTTTTTTTAGACGGAGGGAGTGTTTTAGGGAATATCAAAAAAAATTTTTTAGTTGTACATTTAATATATCTAAAATAAGATTTTCAAATCTCGTTCAAGGTTGTAGGCAGAATTTTTGATTTTTAGTACTCGTATGTGTCTTGCATAAGGTGGCAAATATTTTCAACACATTTAAATACGTTTTACAGACAAAACTATAAGAGATGGAGAAAAATGTTATATAGGTTAAATTTATAGTTTAAAGCTCTTATTGTAGTGCATCGAAAAAGAAATAAAAAAAAAAATAACACCATTTTTTTTTAGAAATTTCGAGTTTTAAAAAAAAAAAAATTAAAAAAGAAAAACAAAAATTCAGGGTTTGACGAGCTTTATCTCGAAAACTATGGCTCAAATCAAATGATTGTTAGTCCGAAAATAAAGAGCAATTAGTCGCGTGTAAAACAAGCCACAGACGGTTACTTTATGTCGCACGATTCTGAAGTTAAAAGCATTTACCTATATGCAGGAAAAATCTGGTACCTTTCCCCCATCCACATATAATTTTTTGCTGGAAATTGATCAAAGAATCATCCCTGAAACTATTTGCCACTTCATGGGAAACATCCTGTGTATATATAAAATAAAATTCATTATGAAATAGAAATTATAATAAGAATATGAATATATAATTATATTTTTGCGCTTTATAATTTTAAATTTCAATATTTGCAAGAAACAAAGTTCTCGAATGTTAAATAATTTAATAAGTTTTTTTAGGGCTTACATTATACAGTACATTTTTTATTTTAAGTGAATTCGAAATAAAAGAAAAAAAATAAATGCTAAATGTTATAAAAAATATTTTAAATTTAATATAAATTGATTTACATAAATTAAATTATAAATTAATAAATAAAATAATCACCTAATATTTTCGCATAATAATAAAAAAAAAAATTAAAATACTTTTTTTTTTGTGTTGAAAGTAATATTGTGTACATCACCGGGGCCTCCCTCAACAAATTCAAATACAATCGAGTGCACAAATATTCCGAAATTAAATTTCTCATTATAATAATTCCATTCCAAATCAATCTGAATGAAAAATTGCAGACCACAGGCAAAAAAGCATATCGGGCATAATAAAAATGAATTTGCATCCCAAACATAGAAAGCATAACAATAAATGAAAAGATTTCGTAATTTGACGCATGAGGTTTCCATAGTTTGACGGATAAAGTGCACATTTCGATTCCATGATCGTACAAAACTTTAATAATACATATATGTTAGATTTAGATTTAATGTTGGAGACGATTCTTTTAGTTTGCTATAAATTCAAAGTATAAATTTTCAAATAAGAGACTGAAGAAATGGAGAGAGGGAGACTGAAAAATATAGGGGAAAGAAGGGAATTTCGAATTTAAACAATATGGAAAATCACAATTTAATTAGTATTTTAATTTAAAATAATACTTTAAGAAAAAATATAAATATTAAAAAATTAAATATAAATAAATAAAACATATTGTAAATTAAAAAATATAAAGTATAAATAATATTTTGCGCCTGGATCTTAAAATAAATGAAAAACTAAAAAAAAATAATGAAAAACTAAAAAAAATTAAATTTGCATTTGTGATTGTAGAAAAGTAGTAAATTTCAATTAAAAATTTACAATTATGTTTTTTTTTAAGTAGTAGTAGAATTTTTAATAGTATTTAGTAATTCTGATTAATTTTGGTAATTTGTAGAATTGTAGTCGTATTTATTTGTAGTTACTTATTTTTTTGATAAAAAATTTTTTTTTGTGTTTTTAAGTTTTTTGGTAAATTTTTTAATTCTAGTATTAAGATTAGTTTTTTTCTTTTGTTTTTAAATTGTGATCATCTTAAACGCTATATTTCATTTGAAAATTTTTTTTTGGTCTTTAATTTTAAGTATAAGAATTAAAACATACTTTATAAAAAGTAATTTAAAAATTCAAGTTAATTATATTTTAACGAATTTTTAAATTGAATTTGAAGATGAGAAGAGATGAAGATGAGAATTAACTGAGTTTCAGAAAAATTTCAATATTTTTAATAAATTCAAACCAGTTTTCAATGCACCTATAAGGGAAACAAATTTAAATATATTGTAAAATTATATACAAATTATTAAAAATTATATACAAGATTTTTCATTAAATGAGTACTTTTTCATCACTTCATAAGGCATTACAAATAAGGAATTACAAATAATGGGTTTGAAACTGGGTGTCAAATCTCAAAGGTTGCTTTGATACAGGGATTTTAACAGGAAAATTGCTATTACTTGCTCATTTCTGTTAAAAATTTCAATTGATTCTCTCTTCTATCTCGTCATAGTAATCAATGCTTTTTGTTATTTATTTTTATTCTATTTATATGTTAATTTATTTATATGTATATATATACATAATTTATATATAAATATTTACGTATCTTTTATATTTAAAATATTAAAAACAATTTTAATATTATAAACATAATATTAAAAGCTGTGGATATCTTTTTTTTTATTTCTTCCTCTTCAGAATCATTTTTACTATAAACTAAAGCAAAAAACTACAAATTACAAAATATAAATTTGTTTTTTTTTTTTTGAACACAGAATCAAAAAATATATATTTTTTGTTTTAAGGAAAATTTTATATAATTTTTTCTTATTTATTATTATTTTTTCTTATTTTATTCTTTCATTACCAAAAAAATATATATAAAAAATGAAAAATTACAGTTGTTGAGACCAGGTGAATTACCAGATGGACAGGTGAGAGTTTCAATCTCAGCTGAAAAATATTTTCGCAGATTATATTTATTGTGAATTGAAATTTGCGAAAGAAACAAAAAAATTAATTAATTATTTAGTTGATTTCGTTTTTACTTTCTTTTTATTTTTTGAGATTTGTTTTTTTTTTTTTAATTTCATTTAATTCTTTTCTAATATTATAAAAAAAAGAAAACAGAAAACGTAATATAAGGAAATCAGGGTTTGACGTATATTCGAAATTTTTGAAGTTATCGTGAATTTTTTTTTGAAATCGATATAGAAACTCTGCATTCCAAATAATGCATTGTGTTTTATTTATTATTCATTTGATTCCTTTTTTTTTTAATAAGGTTCGTGTATGGGTTTTGCTTTTTTGCTCGACTCTTCCTTACGTTCGACGATTTCCTGATTTTCTTTTTTCTTTTTTTTTTGATTTTTTGTTTTATATTGGTATATTTAGAATTTTAAATTTGAAAATTTGCCTTTAATTTTTTATATTTTTTTTAACTACTTTTATGTATACTTAATTATTTTTATTTATGAATAATTTCTACATAATTTGTTTATTTATATATTCATATATAAATATATTCTTATAAGTTATATTCGGAATATAATTGAAAAATGCTTTAATAAATTGATACTTAAAAAATTATTTTAATTCTTATTAGCTGTTTTATATTCTTTAATAAAATATTACATACAGTTTCGCATCCGAATATTATTTTAATTATATTTAATATATGTATATGTGAATATAATTATATTTATAAATTATTAATGACATATATAATATATCTGAATTTTTCTCCTATGAAATTTTTTTATAAAATAAGATTAATTTTTTTTAATATATATATATATATACGAAATATTTAAATAATGCAAATAAAATAATTTAACAAATGATATTTTGTTATAATATATATATATATAAGTATTTATGTGTATATATATTTATATATATATAAATTTTTTTTTTGTATTGGTAATAAAACAAAAGAAATTTAGTCCTAAAGTCTAAATTGCAATGATAGTATTATACATAATTAAGTTTAAGTTGAGTTATTTAAAAACATACATTAAATTTCAAAATTTTTAAAAAATATAACATACAATTCTGTTTATGAAATAGTTAATAATTATTAATTGCTAAAATTGTATATTTCTATAATTTGAAATAAGTGACACATAAACCAGTGCAATTTAGATGGAAAGTCGCAGAGAATCATTGTTATATTAAATACAATATAATATTCTTAATATACCCAACGAAAAAATTCATATAATTAAAGTTAAAAAATTATTTTAAATACAATATTTATAAGTTATATAAACATTTATTTTAAAAGAAAACTTAAAGCGCAAAACATTGTTTTTTTTTTATAAATTATATTTTAGCTATAACATAGTTTGGTTATTTTTTAGGGGATATTTTAATTATTTTATTAGTTGAAATAATATAACAATTGTATTAGTACATATACTTACTTGTATAGTGTTAAGTGTGCAAGGTATAACAAAATTATTATGAACAATAAAAATATTGCATAATTATAGGCGAAACCAATTTTACATAGATTATCCTTTACGTTTTGTTTCTCTTTGCTCAAAAAATCAAAATCCAAAAAAAATTTTTTTTTAAATTCAGATTATATGGAACTTTTGTTTCAAAAAAATTTATTTTTCTTTATTTTTTATAATTTACATAAAATATTTTTTAAAACAAAAAAATTTTTTTTTAATCCTTATTTAAAAAATTTTATTTAAAAAATTTATTTTTATATATAAAAAAAAATATTTTATTTTTTATTTTATTTAATTACATATTTACAAATACATACAAAAAAATATTACATATTTGTAATGAAAATAGAAAAAAGGACCACGTCCCGGCGAACTGGATCCCGCAAAACAGGTCTTTCTTCTTGCAAAAAGAATAATTTTTTCCTTTTTGTTTTATTTTGATTTTTGATGTCCTTTTTTTTTTTTTGAATAGTTTAAGCCGTTTCCGAATCTATCGCTCCGATATTTTTTTTTTTGTTTTTCGAAAATTCTGAATAGGGTATTTCTAGAGTTCATCGAACAGTCTTATATACTTAATTATTTGTTCAAAAATCTAGGGTTTTAAAATTCTAACACTTGTCGCTCATCGCACTTAATTTAAAACAAAATTTAAATGTTAGAAAATAAAATTCAGAAGCAAAAGAGATAGTAGTATATTGCATTATGGTATTAATTCTCTTACTATATAAAATTCTTCTTAAGTGTCATAAATTTTGCTTCAGAAAATATTAAATTGTGTGAAATAGTGCAGAAATGAAGCGGTGAAGTTTCTAGAGTGCAGTACATACTAGTGCGATATGTTTGGAAACAGCCTTTAGTAGTATTTTTAAATTCGGATCTATGTAAATATTCTAATTATTTAAATTTTTTCTTTTTTTTAGAAAAATTATTATTAGTTTTCCTTTTTTAGATTTTCTTTTTGTTTTAGATTTTTTTTAGAAGTTCCAATTTTTTTTCTCATATTTTTTTATTTTATATTATATATATATATATATATGTATGTTGTACTTATTTAAGTTGGCTTTAAAATATTTTCTTTTTTTTTTTTAAATTTTTATATTTTCTATAAACTATTCATATTTATTTATTATTTTTTTTTCTCTTCATTATATAAATCATAAATTTTTAAAACAATACAGTTGTAATAAAATTCTTTTCTTATAGATATTATGGAGAGCTGAGAAATCCAATAATCAGTGTATAACGGTTTTAGATAAATAACTATTATATAGTATATGAAAGTTGTAGATAAACAACTATTATATAGTTATAACAGTTTTAAGATAAATTAAAAAGAATAAAAAATAGATTGAGTACATATATATCTAAAAACAAAAATTGAAGTGGTTATAATCCCGCATTTTCTCTTAGACTTATCATATGATTTGATAAGTATATAATTAATAATATTGTGATTTCAATACATAATTACAACTCAATCTCAATTGGAGAGTGACATATACGATACCGCTGCCACTGATTAATTTCTTAGCCCTCCACATTGAATGTATACTTATTTAGTATTTTTATTTTACTATGTGGTAGTGATTTTTATCTTTTTTCTATAAGTTCGTATGAAGTAGTCATTGTATAATTATTAGTAGTACTTATTATTTTTTCGCTGTATGTACACAATCTTATAAAAGGTATTATACATATATACCATGATTTCAAAATAACATTAATGCAGTGCATTTATATATAATTCAGCTTACAATTTGTAATTGCTGAATTGTGGAATTACACAGTATTATTCTAATTTTGAAGTCGCATGTGTAATAAACAATACATTGTAATATATTTTGCATTTATTACTTTTTAGTAGTATAAACTTTATATAATATGTATACTTGACAATTTTAAATGTGTATGTCTATATATAAATAGATTACACGTTATACAATATATAGTAAATATAGTACACAATTATTTAGTTTTAAAATATTTAAATTTTATTACTTAAGTTTATATACTTTTAGATGTGCAGTTAGTTTTTTTGTAAAATTTTTTAGTTTTAATTAAATATATTAGTTTTTGTAGTGTATGATATACATTTCGTGTAAATAAGATCACAAAAATAATTCATTTAAATTATTTTTTTTAATATTTTGATATAATATAATATAATTATATAAAAATAATTAAATTATTTTAAAATAACATTATTTTTTTTTTAATATTATATCAACGCATTTACGAATAAATATATATATATTAAATTATAATTATATAGTGATAAAAAAATTTATTTCCAAAATATAAAAATAAACACACACTTACATAATACAAAACATAACACTAATATACGAAATAAATATTACATATTTTTGTCATGGTTCGATCATTCGATTTTTAAAAATGTGACTTCAGAATTGCAGTAATACTGCATTACTTTACAATACAGTAATAAGAATAATCTGAATTGTGTATGAACACTGTATTGCTGTAATTTTGAAGTAACGGTCTATTTTTCAATTATAAAATAAGGTATGAAATGACAATATACCATCGCGCATATTCACAAAAAAATAAAACATATAAGAAAATTAAAACAACATACAAATATATGAAAATTAGTCCAAATTAAATATGCAACTGGAAAAAAATTTAATAAAAAAAATTTCAATAAAAAATAAAAATTTAATTATTATAAAAAATATAATATATACCATTCACATAAATATATACAATATAATAAAAATTTGTTATAATTAATTACATCTCTATTAAAAAATTTCGTATTAAACCCGAATGTTGCAACGCGTTTTTGAAATCAGAAGTCAAACATGTATATTTCCTTTGAAAGGTATTCACAATATATTATAAGATGTATAACATAAAAATAATTAAACTTTGTTACCAATAAAAAAATGCGTTACGTAATATGTAAACAACTCATTACTTATTTTACTTTTTTTTGTTTTATTTACATGCTTTAAAATATCCGTTGTTCAAAATTGCTGTAATACGTAGCCCTAGTATAAATTTCGTTCGTAGATCCAAAATTCGGAAAATTACGAATTTCATATTCTCAATTCCCAATTACAAATATTCTACTACGAATATTCGTAATATAGTAATTATAAATTACGTTCGTAGTAAAAATAAAGGTCAATAGTCTACGAAAGAAATACTCACACGTAACAAGCAAGTCAAAGAGAGTGGTTGTTATAAATTTTCAAGTTTTCAAATTTTTATTAATATATTTAATATAATATATTCATATTAATATATTTAATATAATATTATATTATATTAAATATATAATATGAAGGTTTCAAATCTATTTGAATTTGAGTTCTTTCAAAACAGCTAAAATGGAACGAAATGAATTCATATTTGCTAAAAAAATTTTCTCCACTTTTCAAAAAAAAACTGCAAAACTCCGTTTTTAAAAAATATTCTTTCTTACGAAAGTTTTGTACTCAAATAGCAAGAAAAACATATAAACATATAAATTTTAATTTGACAATTAAAATAAAATACTGATATTGACACTCCGAAAAATTGTGATACATACGAGAGGAATTCATAACAGAGCTGACGATATTAATACAAAATTCAATTTATGAACTACATTTGCTGAAGACGATATTACTGCAATTCTGAAGTAACGGATTATTAAATTATTATTTTCTTAATTTTATGTTAGTTTCATTTTTTTTTTTGGCCTTTGGTTCTCTTTCTATTCGGTTTTTTACGTTCCTGCATACTTTTGTTTTTGTCATTTTCTCTTTTGCTCCCCTCTTTTCTTTAGGTTTTTTTTTTGTATTTTTCTCTTTATTCTTTACTGTATCTGACTTTTCTTCTCATATCATATATATGGATTTTTGTTTTATTTTTAATTTACATATTAAGTATACGCTGGCAAGCCTTATTTGAAATGTTAAGTTATACAAAAAATATTTGATATTTTTTGTTTGGTTTTAAAACATTATTGGTACATTATTGAGATAAATCAATCAATTATACTCGTCTTATTTTTTTCTTTTTGAAATTATATTGTATATAATTATATTATATATATTTACGTTATATTATTTCATATATATATTATAAATTTTATACTCATTTATATAAATATATTATATATTTTTGGTATTATATTTTAATTATTTAATAGACATAAAATTCTCTTCCTATATATAGCTTTAAAAATTTTATAGATATTTAGCTGATTTTTAATTAAATTAATATTTTTTTTTATATTAATCAAATAAATATTAAAGTTTCTTAATGCTTATTATACATAATTATTTCTAATATATTCTTCTATAATTAAAGACAATATTTTTTGTGTATTAACAAATTTTAAATTTAAAATTCTAATCAAAAAATGCTTTAATAAAATTATTACAGCTTCAAATAATATTTAAATTGAATAAATTAAACTTCTTATATTTTTTATGCAATTTCTAAAAAATACAGGATGATTTAAAAAAGAAAAACCGTAAAGCATTACGATATTTTTGGAACATTTAATTTATACTATTGCAAAGTTCAACAATTACCTTAATATTGCTGAATTGTGTGATAATGCAATATTAATTACAACTTCGACATATTATACATAGTATGTAAATTGTATATATCTATTGATATATATTTATTGAATTATTGACAATAATATTAATTTATTAATAATAGTAGATAAAAAAATTTAATTATTTTCATCCTGTATTTTACTAAAAACAATAAATTTTATAAATCGATATTTGTCATTAGAATCATTTTTTTTTGTTAATAATTTTATTTATAAAGTGCAGAAAAAAGGCAGAGAAGACGCAGTGAGCGGGACAGTTTAATTTTTTTTAATACAGTTATAATGTTAATATTTAAATTGCGCTTATATTGTAAAAATATATTAATTAACAATTTAGTAAATATTATGACACTATTATAAATTGAATTTCATAAAACATCATTAGAAAATGACAATCAGTTCTGAATGATTCATGACATTATCGAGAATTAAAAACATATATGTATAACCTGACTTCAAAATTACAATAATATGGGTATTATTATACAATTCAGGAATTACAATTTATAAGTTGATTTGTATATAATTACTGTAATTTTGAAATCAGAAGTCAAATTTTTATTTTAAGTTATAAAAATGCAATATTTTTTAAATATTTTGAAATTAATAATAAATTTATAATAATCTATTAATTAATATAGTGTTGCACTTCATTTTTTTTAATTATTATAATTAGTTTATAAGTTTTTCATTTTATTTGATAATTTTGTTTTAATATTTTATTGCCTATTAAATTTAATTTTTTTATATATGTGATTGCGTCTCTTATATTGTAATATCACTTTCTAAATATATATTAATTATTTCTCTCTATCTATCTATTTATCTCTTTTTATCATCATAATATATTATTGTTTAATTATTTCTAATTTTTATACCTATTACCTTTATGTAATTAATAAAAAAAATTGAAATTTACAAAATGAATTTTTTGAATTTTCGAAGAGTTTTTTATTTAATTCTTATATTTTGATTTTAATTAAATAACTTACAAATTTTTCTATTTTTTTTTAAATGTTATTTCTTTATATAAAAAAATTATTTCTCTTTGGTATTTTTAGTCTCACTTATGAAACTATATATACTTTTTAAAATATTAAAAAATTGCGCTAAATTTAGTATAGTTTTTTTTAATTAAATAATTTATTTTGTGTTGTTTTTAATTAGAATACAAAAAAAAATTTCAAATTTTTGCAATAAATAAATTAAAGAAATTTTTTTCTTTTTTTTTCTTCTTTTCTTCGAATACTCCCTCGGCGATCAAAATGTTCGACGTTTGTTGTCACAATATTATGTCAAAAATTATAAAATATATGCCTGCAAAACAAAATACAAAACACAAACATCACAAAAATTAAAATATCACCGTTATTAAATGTTTTTTTGTAATCGTAATTTTGTCATCATTATTGTATGTCTTCGAAATGCATGTTAATTTAATTATTAATTAAAAAAATTTTTAATTCAATTATTATCGATAATATACAATTATATAATATCAAAAATAATGAAATATTATAAAAATTAAAAAAAAAAAAACCAAAATAAAAAAAAACTGTGTTTTATGTACTAAACTAATTAAAAAAAATTAAAAACAATAAAATGAAACAAAACTTTTAATCGCAAAATCAAATAAACTCAATTTGTCAAAAATTTTTATATGTCAAACAACCAAAAACTAAATAAATATTAAATAATTTTTATAAACTAATAAAATCAATGTGATGAAACGTAAATTGACTGTTATATAAATAAATATGACTCCCAATATATGACAATTCAATTGCTAATATTTTATTATTGGTGTTAAAAAAACAATCAAAAACAATTAATTAACAATTGTCTTTAAAATAAATAAATAAATTAATTAAAAAATAAATAAATTTCATTTACTAAAAACAAAAAAACATGGTAACAAAAAAATATTGTGTGGCTCTTCTTCACCTATATATCTATATATATATATATATATATATATATATATATATATATATATATATATATATATACCATCGCTACCAAATCAAATATATGTGGCGTGGCGCTGTCCATGTTCGAATTACAAAAATATGCACTCATCTTTATTTAAATGTAATTGCGAATTGTCTGCGGTCAATAATGAAATTCCTATTAAATGAAATCAATAATTAATTGATTTTTGTTGCCGATTTTTGTCTATCAACAATACGGTTGCTGGGAATTTTTCTTTTTTTTTATAAATACAAAAAAAAAAAAATATTCACCCTCCTCTTAAATATCACATTGAATTAAAATTAAAAATTCAAAATTAAACTATAATAATGTAGAAGAGGCGACCATCAATGGATGTTCGACGTCCAAGTATACAAGATTTAGAAGGTTTAATTGATAAACCTTCAACTCCATTAAAAGATATTGGAGAGGGTGGCCCACCAGCTATTGTTGATGTTCAAGAGTCTTATTCAGCTGTTGAAGGTAAAAGAAAAAAGCAAAAAAATAATAATTTTGTTTTTTTTATATTCTTGATATTGTTGTTGTTGTACATTATTGTTTATTTATTTGGTGTTAAATCTTTCATACATATATATAATTTCATCTCTTCTTTCTTTTATTATTTACAATTCATTTGAACTACCATTTTATTTTTTTATTTCGTTTTGTTCTATCAAAAACATCATTATTTTTCGAAATATTTATACATTTTTTTTAATTAAAATTTTGAGTGCCGTTATTGTTTTCTTTTTTTTTCATTTTTGGTTGTATTTCTTCACAATTTTTTTTTGGTATTTTCCGAAATTCATCTTGTATTATACATTCGTACATATTTATGCTTATACACTTGAACATTTTTCTTAAATATTAAATAAATTTTATAGGATATTAAAAATTATTTCTTATTACAAATTTTTCCCTTACTTATTATATTATATCTATCTTTTGATTTTAAATATTTTGTTAATATTTCTATGTTTTTATATATTAATTTTTAAATTTGATTCCAAAAAAATAATTAATGTACATATAGTAATTAATGTTAATAGTTAAAAAGAGGAATCTATACTGCTAAAATGCAAATCTAACATCAATTTGACTTTTTTTTTTACAGTGCCATTATAATTGTATTGTTAAATAATTCAAGTTTGATTTTAAATTTGCATTTAGCCAATAGATTTCCTTAGTTTTACGATATACAATAAATATTTTCTAAATTAAGATTTTAATTTCCCCAAATATGGGAATTATTCAGCTTATAATATTGCTGATTGAATTTGTTCAATTATTTTAATACTTTAAATAGACTTTAATTCCGACATCCAGAATATAAAGTGCTCAAAGTATATTTAATTTAATGTGTTCTGTATATTATAAATATAGACAATATTAATTTATAAGGGTTTTAAGAGAATTTTCATTGACAACATTTAGTATATGTGTTTAAAATATTCCATCAGTTCCACCTTATGGTAATATCATTTTTAAATCTAGCTTAAATATGAATTGCTCAATTCAGCGTAGTAACAAACTTCTGAATTGAGTTTAAAATAATATTACTCTATAGTGGAATTCAGTTTTTTTTATTAATGGGTGGGATTTTTCTTTTTATTTAAAATATAATATTGAATAAATTATTTTTATTTAAAATATAATATGATTTATAACTGCATGAAATTCAAAATGTAAATTATATTTCATTATTACACAATTCAGCAAGTAGAATTTTGAAGCCGAATTGTTCAATAATACAAAATTATTAATATAGTTTGGATTTCATCAGAGTTTTTTTATTCTTTTCTATAATCATGAATTCATTCTTATCTTTCATAATATTAGTATTATCCTTATCTTATTTATTTTTTTCTTGTTTATATTATATTATTTATTGAAAAGTTTTTAAAAAAACTACATAATTTAATTATTTTTTCTATTACGAAATCTTTTTTTTTTTTGAGTTAAGAATACCTATAATTTTCAATCCCTAGTTTTTACTCGATATAATTTTTATAAAGACCGATTCAGATAAATCATACGTTGCTTCAAAATTGTAAAAATAATATATTACTATACATTTCAGCTATTATAATTAAAAAGCTGAATTGTGTATTAATTTTGTGTTAATTGCAATTTCGAAGTCAGCGTATATCATCCGTAATTTTATATTATATTTCGTTTTTCCCCTCTTGTTTTTTTTCATGTTTTTGTTTTGTGTTGTTTCCGTTTTTTTTCTTTTTTAATTGTTTTATAGTATTATCTTGTGTATTAGCATAGAAAATTAAGAGTGCCGAAATCTAAAGAAATGCAGACTATGATTTCAAAATTGCAGTAATAGGGTATTTTTATGCAATTCAGCAATTAAATATTACAAGCTGAATTTTGTATCAATATCATAGTATTGCGATTTCGAAGTCAGAAGTGTATATATATATAATTATTATAATAAACTGTTCACATATAGAGTAGATCATCTATGTATGTACAGGGTGGTTCAGTAAAAGGTACAATATTATATATCATTGGTTAGGGAATCAAAAATGGATAAAATTTTGTTTGGAATTAGCTGTCAAAACTCAAAAATTATTTCGGAGATACAGGGATTTTACGAATTTTTATGAAATTTCTACTTGCTTTGTATGCGTTTCATTGAAAAACTTCTAAATCTTTTATTTTTTACCTAAATAACGGTTCTTAAAAATGTCAACTGAAAAAATTTTACTCACTTTTGATTCCCTAACCAATGATGTATAATATTGTACTCTTTACTAAGTCACCATGTATTTTAAATATCTGTATCCTGATATTTATTTGTAAATCTTAAATAAATTCCAACAATACTCTTCTTCGGGAACGAATTATATCTTTGTCAATATCAATTTAGGAAATTAATAGATTCGAAATTTTTAATATTATTCTGGTTGATAACACAATCAGTAGCAATTAAAACGACATTTTGTAGTGATTTTGAAAAAATTTCGTATTTTGGGAAAATTTTTTTTTTTTGCTATGTCAAAAAATTAGGAATCGATATTATTTATGTTTTAAATTGTTAATTTAATGTTAAATGGAATGAAATAAAAAAAGCTAATTACATATTTTTTTTACTCGTATGTTGGGTTATGGTATGGCTTAATACTTATGAGTGCACCACAAAAAGAAAAAAGAGAAAAGTGTATTAATTTTGACTTTTTAATTAATATTATTATATTAAATATAATTCCCTTACCATTATTTTCTCCGGAACCTGAAATTAATAAATTTAAATAAAAATATGTATGTATGTAATAATAATTATATATATATATATATGTATACAAGTATATGATTTTTTTTCGGCTTTTATTTTTGTTTTATTAATTTTTTTTTAAATCGTTTGTATTTGTGTCGTTATTAATGCTTTTGGTTTCTTTACGTAATAATTTTTTATATATTTTAGTTGATTTGTTTTAAGTAGAATAAAATAATGCTCCAGCTTGAAAATTTGAATTTGTTTTTTTTTTGGGTATCTTTAAAAATTGTAATCAAATTAAAATAATTTTTAGTCACGCTCAAATATGAATTGTATTATAGCCAGGATTATATTTTAATTGTTTGCATTTAAAAAAAAAATAGTTTAATGAAAATCAATAAAACCAATGACAATTGTATAGTCTTGAGTTATTAGTTTGCTTAACTTCAAAATTGAATTAATACTGTACTTTTATACAATTTAGAAAAAAGGATGCTATAACCAATACAGTATTACTGCAATTTTTAATGTCAATACGTAGTTTGTAGTTAAATTTGTTAAGTTTTTGAGTGAGTTGTATATTATATATATATATAGTATTATTTTATTTACTTTTTCAATAAAAAAAATAAATAGAAAAAAAATGTTTATTTTCAATTTAATTTTGTAGTTTATTTTTGATAATGAAGTTGTAGTAGATATAGAAAGGAAATTATAAATTGTGTAATTCATAAACTTAGTTTAATCGAAAAAAAATACTTGAACTATAAATACAAACAAAACAAAGAAAAAAATGATTGGTTTGAAATTTGAATCCTTGCCCTTTCTTTGCCGCTCTTTTTTTTTCTTAGTATTTTTTTTGTCTTTTTTCTTGTAGTTTTAGTTATATAATCATTTATAAATTTTTATTATTAAATTAATCATGAAATTAAATTGAAAGCTCTGTCTTTAAAATTGCATTAATATTCAGTAATTAAAGCTAGTAAGCTGAATTTTGCATTAATGCGATATTAATGCAATTTTGTAGTTAAATGGGAAAATACTCATTTTTATAATATTTAATAAACAAAATCTAAGTATTTATATTATAAGAGGAAGAAGAACACCTAAATTTTGGGAATGTGAAGCTGTTAAAGAAGTCAAGGAACTATCGCTTAATAAGTAAAGAGCAAAAAACACTTGCTGTGAAATCTCTACTCTACTTTCTAAATAAAATTATATAAGTGGAGTTGACATTAAGATCTGTTTCTAAAGAAACACCCTTTTATTTACTAAAATAATTAATATAATATGTCCTTACAATTTTTTTTTTTTTGTAATTATTTAATGTGTCAATCAATAATTTTATGAATTCTTGATAAAAGAATATCATTATAATTCTTTTAATTGAAACTGAAAATATTTCAAAAAATTTTATCAGTACTAAAAAAAATTACCCTGATATCAAAATTAGATTAATACTATATTTATACACAATTCAGCAATTAGAACAAATTGTATATTAATAAATTTTTTCTGTAATTATAAGTTTTTGATACCAGGGTATGAAAATTTTATATATTTTATTAAAATATTAAAATATTATGACATATTAAATAAAATTGTGTTAATTTTAAGCAAAAAAAGTATTGAAGGCATATATGGAGAAAATTTTTAAAATAGAGAATTGTAATGTCTTTTTTTTAACAAATTATAAAATCAATCATTTTTTTATATATATATATATATATATTTTTTATTTGTTATATTTATGTAATTGGGATATTAGTATTTAATTTTAATTAAAACGCAAAATTTTTAATTTATAAATTCTTTTTATTGTATATATACATTTTTAATTTTAAAGTTTAATTTTTATGCAGAACAGGTTTATTATTATATTTATTGACTTAAAAAATTTAGTATTATATTCGCTAATCAATTATAAACAAATCAGTGTATAATAAATGCTATATTTGAGCTGAGGTATATTACAAAGCAGTTTAATTACTGCAACCCGGATATTTGAGGATTTAATGTTATATTGACAGATAGAAAGTGTCAAATTTTTAAATTTAATTTTTCTCTTTTTTTACATAATATTAGTAATAAGCCTGTGTAATAAGAATTAGTAATAAAAAAAACATTTTAACTGTAATGTAATTAAAATTTTTTTAAGATTTAAAGAAAAAAAAAAACAAATATTTATCTTTTCAACAAAAAAACAGTTATAAAAACAAAAGAGAGTATCAACACATCTTTATTTTCTTTTGTCGTAACGCTTTCTAAACATTGCTTCTACTTCTATTTCTTCTACTCTACTGCTACTACTACTATTAAACTACTATTACTATTATTTTAATTAAACTATATTGTAGTCTTTTTTTAGTGCTACTACTATTACTACACTGCTCTACCATATACTTTTATGACTATTATTTTAGTATATTTCCTCTGTCAAAGTTTCCTTAAATTATTATGTATATGCTATCGGCAGATATGTATATATGTATACATAAGATATATGTAGGTATATACATATATGTATGTTATATATTTAAATATTATGTATATATTTATATATATATACTTAGAAAAAATAATTTTATATAATAAAAAAGCATTTCTTTCGCTGTATCACTTTTTCTTTCTCTTTCTCTCTTTCTCTCAAAAACAAAAAGAAAACAGCCTTATTTGCTTATTATTCACTCTCTTTTCTGTATTATGATGTTTTTTAATAATATAGTAGACAGAAAAGGAAAGTAAAGTGTTTATTTGTCATTGGTGACAGAAAAATGAGGAAAATATTTCAAATTTTAATTATTTTGTTTTTTCTACATTGTTGCTTTTTTCTATTCTATTCTTTTATTTTTTTTAATTTAAATTGTACATTAATTCTTTTATTTAATGGCGCATAAAATTTGTTTTTAATCTAAATTTGTGAATTCTTTTGGGTGTTAATTTTTAATTTACAAATATAAATATCAAGAAATTCGTAAATATTTAATTTTAAAAAATAAAAATAGAAAAAATAAATCAAACATATTATTTTAAAATCATAAAAATTTATAAATATTGTTAAATATTTTTTTCTCTTATTTTTTCTTATTCTTCTCCAATATTTTTTTTAATAAATTTTTTTGAAAATCCTATTTTAAATTTAAAATTATTCCAAACAAATATTTTCAAATAATTTCCGAAATAAAAATACAAAAAAAAAATAAAACGAACTCCCTTTAAAAAATAAAAAAAAAATAAAACCAACTTATCAAAATCAAATATAAACAAAAAAAATCAGACTCAACGGCCTATATTACCGTCAATGTGGAAGGTAACCCAGCGCCCACCTTTAAATTTTATAAAGGTGTTACCGAAATCATTGAAGGTGGTCGTTATAAGTTTATTACCGATGGCGAAACAAATTCAATTACCTTATGTATACGTAAATCAAAGCCAAATGATGAGGGCAAATATAAAATTGTTGTTAATAATATACATGGCGAAGATTCAGCTGAAATGCAATTATTCGTATCCGATTCAAGTGGTATGGATTTTCGTGCAATGTTGAAAAAACGTCGTTACGCCAAATGGGATAAAGACCAGAATGATCCAAATTGGGGTGATTTAAAAGAAACTGAAAAACCAGTTCCAACATTGAAAAAAGTTGAAAAGGTATGTAAGGATATAAGCAACAAAAAAAATAGTAAAAAATGGTAAAAAAAAGAACGAAAATCAAAACTTTTTTTATACTAACTTATATACACAACAATTTAAATTATTTAAACTGTTGTTTTTAGTATTACGAGTATTGGCTTCAAAATTACATTGCAATAGGTATTTTCAACACGCAATTCAGCTTGTTACTTGTAATTGCTGAATTGTGTAGCATAATACCATAGTATTATTGAAATTTTGAAGTCACGATATTTCATTTTTTTTTATTATTATAAAACAAATTCATAAATGTAAAATCATAAATGGAAAACTATTAAAATTAAAGTTAAAATAAAAACATGAAAAAAATATTTTAATAGTAAATAATTAAAATAACAAAACAAAAAATCGAAATAAATTTTATAACAAAAATTTTTATTTAAAAAAATTTAATAAAAAAAAAAAAAAAAAGCGAAAAATTTAATTTCAAATTGTTAACAATTCAAAATATTAAAATAATTTAAAGATATACAAATAATAATAGTTTAGAATTAATAAAGATTAAAAATTAAATAGCAACGGTAACATTAAAATAATTATTTTAGTATTACTATATTATATAGTTATTATATAGTTATATCTCATATAGTATAAAGGAAAATTTTATTTTTTCTCTCGACAACCCAAACGATAATGAAACAAGCTCAATTGGAAATTAGATTACTTTCTATTGAAAGTTGTTAAAATAAAACTTAAAATATTCCAACGATTAATGAAATATATACAAATTTATTTATTTCTTTTTTTAAGGGTTAAATTAAAATTTTCTCTCAAAAGTTACTTTTTTTTTTATAAACACTTTCTCTTTTTTTTTCGTTTTGTAAAATTTACTATAAAACACTATTTTTTAATTCTTTTTTTTCATTGTTTTGCACGTGTTTTTCTTTTTAATTTTTATTTAATTATTTTTTGTAATTTTAATTAAAAAATAATGTGTGCATTATTTTTGAAATTTTTGAATTTTGAGATTTCTTTTTTTTTTTGTTGACACTAACTATAAATATATTGTTAATTATTATTATAGTGTGTTGTGTTTCGTTTTTTAAAAAATATTATTTTAAGATTCTTGATAAAAAAAAATTTACGTGAGGAAGGGATTTATTTGGAAAAGCAATAAATTCATTTCACATTATATAAAATTTTGAATATTGTAAAAACACGCCTATGAAACCATAGAACTAATATGAAGCAGTACCCATGATTTCAAAGTTATGGTTGAATGCAGTAACACGGTATTAATGAACAATTCAGTAATTCATATCAGCTGAATTATGCATTAACCGGTATTAATATTACTGCAATTTTGAAATCCAAGACTGTCTTTTATGTCATTTAGACTTTTTTTTTATTGTATATAAATATTTATAAACATAAATTTTGATTGTAGGTAATTATATGTTTTTATTTGGTTTTTAGTTTGAATGTAAATTTTTTTTGTAATTTTTACATTTATTTTAAGATTTTCCATTTTATTTTATAAAAATATTGCCTTTTTTTACATAAATATTGTTTATTATTAAATAATTTTTTGTTACGAAAAACAAAAACTTTGACTTTGGAAAATCGGTATGTAGTATTTATATTAATACGCAATTCAGCAATTGTAATTCATGAGCTGAGTTGTGTATTTATATAAATACTCGGATGTATCTGAAATTTTAAGGTCACTATATTAATGTTGAATACAATTTTTTTTCAATAACAAATTGACAGGCGATTTGTTTTTAAAGGTACGAATTGAAATCTATTAGGAATCTATAAATAGTTTTTTAAAATTAATTTGAAAAATTTTGAAGAAAAAAACAAAATAGTTCCCATAAAAAATATATATAAAAATTATGCCAATCGTTATTACAATAAATTTCTTTTTACCACATCAAAACAGGGTATAACATCAAGACGACCATCATTAGCTGAATTGATACCTGATTGGCCAACATTACATCCATTTCGTCGTGAGGAGGTTCGACTTATACTCCGAAAGTAGTAGACGTACTATATATATATAAAAATTAGCTACTATTCTATTTAAAAAACAATGTTTATATTTTCAATTTTCTCAATATATAATCACTAATCTAAAAATTTTCTAATTTTTTCTATTTCACTAAGTAGAAAAAATTACATAAACATATACATTATATATAAAACCCTTATTTTCCATTTCAAATATACTTTAATTCTTTCTTTGGGTGTTTACCTTAATGCAAATTATTCTGTAATATATTTTATTTAGAAATTTTATTGCTAACAATAACTTGATGTTAGCCATGACTTATAAATTCTAATAATATCGTATTAATACATAATTCAGCAGTTGAATCATAATTGTAATTCATAAGTTGAATCGTGTGTTACATAATTCAGCAGTTGAATCATAATTGTAATTCATAAGTTGAATCGTGTGTTAATTTCGTTTTACTGGGATCTTGAAATCGGGGTTGATCTGCATTTTGGTAAATGTTCTTTAAGTCTCTATTCATAAATATATATATATATATGTATATGAGTTTCTGTCCGTTTCTTTTGTTAATTTTTCTCTAGTTCTGTCTTTCTCTCTCTCTGATACTTTGTAAAGTGATTTAATATTTGTGTTTACAACTCGAATATATATTTTCTTACTTTGCGTATTCTCAATAATTTTTTTTTATTCTAAATCCCTCCTTTCCGTCTGACTATAATATTGAATATGTATAATAAACATAAACATATATATAAACTTGATTTCTTTTTTATAAATTTTTATTGTTTAATATTATATTTTATGTTAAACGCTTTTAAATATAATATTTAAAAAAATTCTCTTTGAGGTCATATAAGCTGCATGAACTATGCATTTAGAATATTCTTGTAATCAATTTACTTATATAATATTTTATATATTGGATGTTTTATTAGAAACTTTCCTAAACTTGTGATGTACTTTAATTTTTTTTATATTTCTATCAATATAAATAAATAGCCTAGCTTTAAAATTGTTCATAATTAATACCAAAGACGCATATATCTATCTATATATCTATCTATCTATATCTATATATATATGCGTCTTTGTTAATACTCAATTAATACACAATTCAGCTCATATAACCTGAGATAGAAAACGTATTAATACAGAATTCAGCTTGTAAATACTAATCGATACGGTGTTATTACATTTTCGATTTCAGGGATATTCTATTTTCTAAATTGTGTATTATTATCGTGTTGCTGCAATTTTGAAGGGCAGGATAATATTTATATTCAAAAGTCAATAAAACTGTATCGATATATAAGTCAGCAGTAAGATATAAGCCGATTTGTATAATACAGTATTATTGTGGTTTTAATGTTATAGAGGTGGAGGTAGATAATTGATGTAAAGATTACAAATTTTCTCTTGTGATATCAAAATCAATATATTAATTTGAGTCCTTGTAAATATATGGCTGAATTTTTAAAGTGTATTATATTAAAATTTTATATTAAATATTTTATTTTATTTAGTAATTGCAATTTTGAAAGTAATTGTTGAATAAAATTTTAATTGATTATTGAATGACAGTCTTTCAAATTTAGCCCTTTATTAACGACAACTTACAATAATTTGAATTGTATATACGTATAAAAAAAAGTAAGGAAAAAGTTGTTTAATAATATTAAGTATGTGACTGTAAATATAAATTTTTTTTTATATATATATACACACACAGTTTATTCATACGTGTGTATATATTGAGTCAACTGAATATTTTTAATGTATTTGTATATTTTTTGTTTACTTTTCTTATGTACTTTCAATTCATATAAAATCATTCATTTATGGTACCTTTTTTATTAATTTCATATATATAAAGTCATTTTATATTAATAATCCGTTACATGTACGAGTTATTATATAAAGAGATTTCGTCAAAAAAAAAAAAATGTTCTTAGTCTCAAATTCAGGTATCTGCCAAAATGTGGATCAAACGTCAACTTCACTTATTATGTGAATACAGTTTTAACAAGTCTGAATTACTATTAGATCTGCTTTTTGGTAGACTCCCTTTGGTATACCAATTGTCAAATTTGACATAATTTGAGATTTGATTTGACATAATACATAGGAACGCTGATTTCAAAATTGCAATAATGCTGATATTAATACATAACTCAGCTTATGAGTTGTGATTGCTGAATTGCATATCAATATAAGTATTAACGCAGTTTCGATGTCAGTGAATAAGTCATAACGAAATATATTAAAAATATATTTTTCTGATTCAAATACAAATATTTTTTTTTTCAAATTTAAATTTTAAATCTGACGAATTCTACAAAACATAATATTTAATCTGCTTTAAATTTCTTTTTTAATTTTATAACTTTATATGAAAATAATTTAATTTTATGATGTACATACATAGCAATTTTTTTTTTGTTTTTGGGTTTTTTTTATTTTACACGAACAAGAAAAAGAAAATGTTGAGAACATTTTTGAGTTAAAATATTTGTAGAAATATATACATATACATAAAAATAGCCTTACATCAGAATTGCAGCAATACTATGTTGTTATAAAATTCAGCTGATAAGTAACAGTTGCTGAATTGCAGAGTTATATACGGTATTACTGCAATTTCAAATGTAAAGACAAAGTTTTTTTTTAATTTGATTTGCTTTTTTTTTTGATCTTTAGCTATTTTTTAATATATTCTCTATTCTAGCTTCTATTTTCGTAATTTTGTGATTTTGTTTAGTATGAAAATTTTTTCATATTAAAATAAAACAAAAAAAAATCTATAGAATTAAAGAAAAATTTAAAAAATATAGGAGAAAAAAGTAATCGAATAAATTAAAATTTTAGTATTTCAATTATAAAAACATGCAACTGATAAAAAGGCGAAGATTATAATTTTTTTAAAATAAATAAAATATTTAATTTTTCAGTAATAAAATGTAAGTTTTATATATTACTAGTACCATAATTTGACCTCCCGGCTGATTGTTACATAAAACAACGAAATTTTGGTAATTTTCCTTAAACTTTTGTAATTTTTTTTTTTTGAATCAGTTGCTGTTATTAAAACAAATATCTTTTTCGATAGATCATGTTTAAATGTATACATAGGTTTGTAAAAAAATTTATAATGGAGGAGACTTATGGCAACATTCATGTATACGTGAATTTTTACCTTTTTCAGTAATCAAAACTGCCTTGCTAAACAAATGTAATTAATTGAATTACACAACAATTGAAACTGTATTTCTGAATAAATCAATGTATGCTACTCGTATATATATATTGATAAACTGAATTTCTCATATTAAAAAAAAATATTATTTGAAATACAAGTTGCTATTATTTTAAAAGTTGTTACAGAGGAGAAATATTTGCACATTATTCTTTTATAAAACAATTTTTAATATAATAAAATATAATTTTTAATTATTTATTTATATCCCCCTATGTTCCGATAATATATATATATATTATATAATATACATATATTGAAGTAAAAATAAAATTTGTAAGTTATGCATAATAATAAATAATAGTAATAATAAATAATAATTGAAATAATAATAATAAAAGTAGTGATATGATAACAAATTTAATACATAATTCTTTCACAATTTAATAATGGAATGGCATAACATAGAATGAAAATTTAAAAAAATATTAATAAATATATTATATATGCATATATTTATATATATAAAAGTATATATATATATATATGTATATATATATATATATATAATAAATGTTTATAAATATATATAAAATTAATTTTCATTTTAATATCATCATTTATTTGTAACAAAAATCGCATGTTCAACTATATCTCAAAAATAAATTGCATGCTCAACTTATAAAACAAAATTTGATATAAAAAATAAACAAAAATATAAAAAATTTTATAAATTTATAAATATATAATATTTTAAACTTATAAGGCTATAATTATTTCTCTTATATTTATAAATTAATTTTTTTATATATGTATATACACAATATAAAATAATATTAACGTTTACATCAAAAATGCGTTCAAATTAATTATACCGTGACTTTCAAATTACAGTAATTATATAGTATAATCATATAAATAATTCAATTTTTATGATTTTATTGAATTTGCTGAATTGTGTGTATTTATACATACTCCATGTGTTACTATAATTTTATAATTAATTTACCTTTAAATGATAATAGACAAATTGTTTTATCCTGTTCTTATATATAATACACAAATCATAGCCAAATTTACAATGAAAAGAAATAACGTACACAAAGGGAAAACGAAAAGAAAACATGACGAAAACGGAAATCAAACCAAAAAACTTTATTCTCAATTGAGAATAAGTTGAGGATACATAGTATGTTACAAATATGTAAAATCGTATCGTATAAAGTGTATGCACGAGTTTTGCTCAGAAATTGAATAAGCGCGCTACGCAATAAAACCCATTACACTTTATTTATTTTTAATATCATTATAATGTTATTTGAAATTCTCTTTAAACTAAATAAAATCAGCAGAGAAATATAACTCGTGAATGAATCATATTAATTCATGATGCATATTGTTCAGGACCTTAAGTAGCCAAAAAAGTTTTGTAGTACTTTTCACAGAAAATGCTATAGTATTTTCTATAATAGAAGAAAAGTAAAACATTCAACCTACGCGTAATAGATCCTATGCATTATTTCTGAACTAATAGATTAACATTCAAATTGTTTACGGCCGAGGCTACAAATTTTTTAACATTTAAAAAAAGAAAATATGGGGTGGTCCGGTTCAAGTGTCAAAGCTTTCAGGAAGTGATTCATTGAAGTTTTGTTAGGAAAAAATTCGTATGAGTGGGAGGGAGGACACTGCCGAAGCTGTTTTTTGTATTCTGTTACAATGGCTATTGATGATTTCATTTTAAATTTTCCTTCCTACATTAAATTAATTATTTATGTAGAGTGATATATACATTCATGTATTAATTTTAATTCAGTATTTTCGAACACATTTGAAAATAGTGCGTTTCGCTATATGGGTTTCTAATTAATTATATAATAATTTAGTTTTGACGCATTTTGGATAACATTTTATATATACATATATTTATGTTTTAATTATAATTTTCTTTATTTCAAAAAAAAATTTAAAATGTAAAATTTTAATAAAAATATTTTTTTTTTGTATAAATTTTTCAAAATTTAATATTTTCACAAATTTATTGTAATATTCATAATTAAATTAAATGTAAATTGAAAATAAATATAAATTTAATTTTATTATTTATATATTGCACAACTTAAAAAATATAATGTTAATAAAAAAAAATAATGCAAATGATAAAATTTTAAATTTATAAAAACGTAAAATTATGAAAAGAAGACAGAACAAAAAAATAAACTAAAATAAAACTGTACCTAAAAATATGTAAAAATTCTTAATCACTTACACATACAAAAAAAAAATAAAATTATTTAAAACAAAAAAGAAACTATAAAATATTTTTTAAAATTTTAATTAAAATCAGTCCTATTTAATAAAGCCTCTTGCCGTATTAAATAAACTAATAGAAGAAAAGATTAAATTTATTTAAAAGAAAACACAAATTAAACATTAAGATAAAAAATTTAATTAAAGGAAAAGAAAATTTATTTCTAACTTTTAATTTTAATTCTTATTTATATAATAATTTCGACATTTAAACTTTTGACAGTTAATATAATAATATTTATAGTTGCTTATTTTATACTGAAATTAAAACTTAAAAACAAATTAAATGTCAAATATTAATTTAGACAAAAATATTCTCTGTTATCGTAATTGTATTTGTTGTCAAGCGAAATCGATTGTATTTGATGATTTGTGGTTGTATAATTAATTCATTTGACAATATGTTTGCAAAAATTGTTATTGGCACGAACTGAAGTGTGTTCTTCAGACAATATTTGTGATTTTATAAATTTCACCTGAAAAATAATTCAAAATATTCTCATTATAAATAAGCAACTTTATATGTAGGATATCTTTTTTCATATATATTTAACTTTTTTTTTATTTCAGTTATTTTTTAATTTCTTTTAAAAAGATATCTTTTTAGTATTTGAATATTTTAAAATATATATTATGTATATATAATTAATTATTTTCTATGATATTCTCTGAATTTGCAATAATATCGCATATGTTTTTTTAAAATTTCAAAGTAGAACCAGATGTTACTGGTTGTTCGACCTCATAGTTGATCTACATCATTGTTGTTGTTGTTTGGATTATTTAAAAACACGGTATTGAAGCAGTTTAGGGATGTCAGAAATTAATTATATTCTTCTGGATTGTTATTGATATGGATATAAACATAGAATATACATAATATATAGCAAATAGATATTAACAAAACAAAAATAACGATTACAAATAAATATTATAGTAAATAGTATAATATATATTTATTATAATTCTTTTAATTTATAAACTTATAAATTAATATCACCTGTCTGACTGATATACAAGATGTTCGTTATACATATAAACAGTATATATATTACTCTTATATTATACAATAAAATTTTTCAATAATTATCTTTTTTTTCTTTTTAATTTTCTTTAAAAAATAAAAATATTTTCTTATTTTTATTATACTTTTTTTTTAATTAAATATTTACTAAATATATTTCATTTTATAATAATTAATATTTTAAAAAAAAAAATAAAAAATTTAGAAACAAGAATCATTCCTACGACCACTGATCGATCAGTTTGCAAAGGAAGGCAAAGACAAGAAGGTTACATTTGAATGTGGTTTCAGTAAACCAAATTGTAAGCCGAAATGGTTATTTAGAAAAGACGTAAGTATAAAATTATTTTTATAATAGAAAAACAAAAAAAATGTTTTGTTTTCAAATGTCAACAGCAACGTCTAAAAATGCTTTCAATATTACAGTAACTTCTATTTAATTTTTTTCTCTTGCTGCATATTAACAGTATACATATAACTCTTGATATGCATGACTTGTTGATATATTTTGACTGTTTACACGACCGTTTTTGTTATGAAGGAGTCTTAAAAAACTTTACCTTTAAAAAATAATTTTGATGTATGTATTTTGACAGTTACGGTTAATACTTGTTTGATATATTTATCAAAATTTTGGTTTAAAAATCGTTCATTTGATATTAAAAAAAATTGTAAATACAAAAAAAAATCTCTGACTCCAAAACGTAGTAATACAATTAAGTACACTAAAACACAAAATTCAACGTATGTAATGTAGTGGCTGAGTTGTGTGGCAGCACTACAATTTTGAAATCGTTGGCTATTTTTATTAGTTTTGCTTCTGATAAAATCTCTGGTCTATTAACTGTAACTCCTAGCTTCATTCTCGTATAAAATAAAAGTTTACAAGATTTAGTTTTCATAATTCCGGAGTGGTAACATTTTCTTTTTTAACATAGGAATTATTTACTGGCAGTAAATATAAATTTAAGAATGAAGCTGACACATATCAATTAATTATATTTAATCCAAAAGTTGAGGATAGTGGCAAGTATACTATTGAAATAGGCGGTATATCATGTACAGCATTCTTAAATGTTGAAGAAGCTGATCCATCCTATACATTTACAAAACCATTAAAGAAAAAATATGATGGTTTTACAAAACATGAATTGACATTAGAATGTTCTGTTAGTAGTTCAATGGCAATTGTTGAATGGTATAAAGATGAAACTAAATTGGATGGAGGAGATAAATATTTGATTGGAAAAGATTTATCTGGGGGTCTAAAACTAGTCATCAAAGATTGTGTATTCGAAGATGCTGGTAAATACTCTTGTCGTATTACTAGACAACCGGATAAAACTGAAACGGCTGTTAAAATAACTGAATATCCATACAAGTTTGTTAAAGTACTTAAATCACAACAATTAATTGAAAAAGATAGTGTAACAATGGCATGTGAAATTGATGATGCTGCCGGTGATGTACAATGGTTTAAAGGTGATGAAGAAATTAAACCAGACAAACGTGTCAAAATTGTTAAAGAGGGTCGTAAATGTAAATTAGTTATTAATGATGCTAAGGTAACTGATGCTGGGTTATATCGTTGCACAACAAATGCTGATAAAACTGAAGCAGAACTTGTTGTCAATTGTAAGTGAATTTGGAATTTAAATGAAATAACATATTTATTTTTATTCAAAAACAAATTTTTTCATAACAACTATCATAGATCAAAATCGTTTCAACAAGAAACTTAAAGATACCGTCGGAGTTGAACGTGAAAAACTTGTGTTGGATGTTGAGCTGCAAGATCAAACAGCACCATGTGAATGGAAATTCAATGGTGAACCTATTGTTCCAAGTGACCGTGTCGAGATTAAGAATCTTGGTGGTGGTAAACACCAACTTGTCTTCCATAATCTCGAAATGGCTGATGATGGTGAAATAACATGCGAATCAGGCAATTTAAGCTCTTCTTGCAAACTTACCGTCAATAAAGGGGAAAGTGCACCTAAAATGGATTGTCCAAATGAATTTTCTGGACCAATTAGTGCCCCTGTTATTATTGAAGTTCCATTCGAAGGTAAAAGAACACAAATCATAAACAATTATAGTTTATTAATATTACATGTAAATTTTCTATTTGGGTTTTCACAGTTTCTGGTACAAAACAAACGCCAGTTGAAGCTAAACTTATTAAGGATGGTAAACCACTACCAGTTAAAGATGTCGAAGTAGCTGTTACTGGTGGTGAAGATGGAAAACCTGGAAAAGTCACATTTAAAATTAAGAAACCTACACGTGATCAATCTGGACCATATCAAATTAAATTGTCAAATGGTCAAGGTGAAGATGTTAAAGATGTTACAATTACAATGCAAGATGTTCCACAGCCGCCTCAAGAAATTGATGTTGTTGATGTTTATCAAACATCATGTGTTGTCAAATTCAAACCTCCAACCGATGATGGTGGATCTCCAATACAGAAATATGTTATTGAACGTCAAGATTTAAGCAAAAAAGCACAATGGGAACCTGTTGCCGAGGTAGCAGCTGGCGAGCCATTAAGCAAGAAAATTGATGATCTTACTCCTAAAAAACAATATAAATTCCGAATTCGTGCCGTTAATAAACTTGGACCAGGCGAGCCTAACACATTCAAAAATACAATATTAGCTAAAGATCCATGGGATGAAGCTAGTAAACCTAAAAATGTTGAAGTTACTGATTGGGACAAGGACCATGCAGATTTGAAATGGGAAAAACCAGATAACGATGGCGGTGCACCAATTGAAGGTTATCTTATTGAATATAAAGACAAATTTAGTAATGAATGGGTTAAAGCTAAAGAAGTACCAGCTGATTGTTTGGCAACAACAGTTGATGGATTAACTGAAGGACAGCAATACGAATTTCGTGTTAAGGCAATTAATAAAGCTGGCCCTGGTGAACCAAGTGACGCAACTAAACCAATTATTGCAAAATGTAGATTTGTTAAGCCATTCATTGTTGGTGATGAACTTAAAGATATTACAGTTAAAAAAGGACAAACTATACGATTTGACATTAAGTATGATGGTGAACCAGAACCTACAGCAAAATGGATGTTTAAAGATAAAGAACTGAATATTGATGGTACGCGTATAACATTAGATCAATATGAAAGAAATTCATCTATTACAATCCGAAAAGCTGTACGTTCTGATACCGGACCTTATAAAATTGTTTTAAATAATAGCTCCGGTACAATTGAATCTAAGGCTAATGTTATTGTATTAGACAGGCCTACAGCACCACGTGGTCCATTAGAACCAGAAGAGGTGCGTGCTGATCATGTCAAAGTTAAGTGGAAGAAACCAGAAGATACTGGTGGTTCACCCATCACTGGTTACGTATTAGAAAAAATGGATGAAGAAACTGGTAGGTGGATACCAGCTGGTGAAGTTGGACCAGATGAAGATTCATTTAATTTCAAAGGCCTTACACCAGGAAAGAAATATAAATTCCGCGTTAAAGCTGTCAATAAAGAAGGTGAATCAGAACCGTTAGAGACGACTGATCCAATATTGTGTAAAAATCCCTATGATGAACCAAAAGCACCCGGTAAACCTATTATTGATGATTACGATAACAAGAGTGTAACATTGAAATGGGAGAGACCTGAAAGTGACGGCGGTCGTCCAATCACACATTATACAATTGAAATGAAAGACAAATTTTCACCGGATTGGGTTGAAGTTGTTAAAACTGAAGGACCAGAATGTACCGCTGTTGTTCCAGATTTAAAAGAGAAACAAATATATCAATTTAGAGTTAAAGCACATAATAAGGCTGGCGCCTCACCACCATCAGAACCAACTGAACCGCATTTATGCAAGCACAAAAATCGTGAGTATTACTTCCATTATGTAAGTTTTTCATTTTTCACAAAATTTTGCTATATTAATGTTTATATATATGCCAAATTAATACCAAAACAATTACTTTTATTACCTAACTTTAAATTTAAGTAAAGCAAAGCTTAAGCATACTAAATAAAATATAAATGGCATTTAACAAAATAATGTCTAAACCGCTTATAGAAATCATTCGCTTAAAATCATATTGCCTATTAAAACGTTTTATGTGCGCAGTAATCACGTAAGTAGCATTAAATCAATCACATAGCTAAAATAGTATCATTTCATATACAATGCCAGCAAGCTCTTAAAAGCTTTTTTTAAAAGTCATCATGCTTAAAATAAAATAAAGTAAAAATATTAAATAAATTTTTTTATTTTCTCTTTTCTGCACCCTTCGTTTTCTTTCTCACTTTCACGATGTCATGGTTTTATTTTCAATATCCATTTTGAAAATTAACTTTTGATTTTCAATACAAAAATCCATTGAATGAAATACGAAACAAAATTATTTCGCATATGTAGTTAAACCACAAATTGATCGCTCGACATTCAAGCGGGTCACAATCAAGACTGGACGCACTCACAAATGGTCAGTTGATGTAAGTGGTGAACCACCACCAACTTTATCATGGAGTTGGAAAGATGATATACCGCTTACTACAACTGATAGAATTAAAATTGAAAATATCGATTACCATACTGATTTTACAATAGCAAAGGTTAAACGTGCCGATACTGGGAAGTATACACTAAAAGCAGAAAATCGTAATGGTGTCGATAAAGAAACTATTGAGCTTATCGTCTTGGCTAAACCAAGCGCACCAAAAGGTCCATTAGATGTGTCCGATGTTACCGCACAATCATGTAAATTAAAATGGAAAAAACCAGATGATGATGGCGGTGTACCAATCAAAGAGTATCAAATTGAAAAGATGGACACAGCTACTGGTAAATGGGTGCGTGTTGGTAAATTGCCCGGCGATAAAGAACCACCAGAATTTGATGTGACTGGTTTGAATCCTGGTTCTGAATATAAATTCAGAGTGACCGCTGTTAACGATGAGGGCGAATCAGAACCATTAGAAACGCTAGTTGGTGTAGTTGCAAAGGATCCATTCGATGAACCGTTAAAACCAGGTACACCAGAAATCGTCGATTACAATAATCACAGTGTTGATTTAAAATGGGACCCACCAAAATCTGATGGAGGTGCTGCAATTGAAAAGTATATTATTGAAAAGAAAGATCGCTATAAACCAGATTGGGAGAAAGCAGGTGAAGTACCTGGTAGCATAACTGAGGCCAAAGTTGATGATCTTAAAGAATATGGAGAATATCAATTCCGTATTATTGCTGTTAATAAAGCAGGGTTATCACCACCTTCTGATCCTAGCAAAGTACAAGTTATTAAACATAAAGCATGTAAGTATGACTAGTTATATAATATTAAGGTAACATTTTCTTATGCGGTATTTCGAAGAAATAAAAAATTTCCTACGTTATAGTAATTTTTTAGACAAGTTATTTTAATATAAATTTTTAGAGTTTCAAAAATAATTTTTGCAATTTGTGCAAATTGCAAATTGTGGTTACTAGTGCGAACATATTTTTCTTTGAAATTCAGCTTCTTAAGGCTTCTTTTTTTTGTCACTACAATAATAGTGGCATACGAAGAAATAAGTCATTTCAAATCATGTTGTTGCATATTTCAATTTGGAAACGTATTCTTATTTTAGAAACTCTAATTTTCAAATTAACTTTCTAATGTTTTAAATTTATAAATTTTTTTTTTATTGCAGTAAAACCAAGAATTGATCGTACACATTTGAAACCAATCATTATACGTGCTGGACAATTAATTAAATATGATATTGATGTGCGTGGTGAACCGCCACCAACAATTACATGGCTAATTAAGGAAATAAAATCTGATATAGATAAAGAAATTAAACCTGATGAAAATGTCGAAATTAAAAATTCTGATTATAATACAAAATTATCAATTGTTGATGCACAACGTAAACATACCGGTTTATATAAAATTAAAGCTGTTAATGAACATGGTGAAGATGAAGCAGATGTTGAAGTATCTGTTTTAGCTGCCCCAGGTAAACCAAAAGGACCGTTGAAAGTTAAAGATGTTACAAAAAGTGGATGCAAATTACAATGGGAGAAACCTGAGGATGATGGTGGTAAACCAATTACAGCATATCAAATTGAGAAGTTTGATAAAGATACCGGAAGATGGGTACCAGCTGGACGTGTATCAGGTAATGATACAGAATTTGATGTAAAAGGATTACAAGAGGGTCATGAATATCAATTCCGCGTAAAAGCAATTAATGAAGAAGGTGAATCAGAGCCATTAGTTACTGATCATTCTATTATTGCTAAGAATCCATATGATCTTGCTGGTAAACCTGGTAAACCTAAAATTGAAGATTGGAATGAAAATATGGTTGACTTAAAATGGGATCCTCCAAAAAGCGATGGTGGAGCACCAATTGTCGGTTATGTCATTGAAAAGAAAGAAAAATTCTCACCAACATGGGAAGAAATTCTTACAACAGAAGTAAGTTTTCTTTTAATAAAATTAAATCAAATAGAGTTGTAATTACCGACCGCATTTTGTATACAATAATCTATAAATATACGTTGTGATGGCGACGAATTTTGCATATCGAGTTTTCTGTAGGAACGCACTTTCTCTTACTAGGAAAGCATAAATAAACTACTTTTAGAGAGATCCCGGTCTGTCGGTCTGTGTGTGTACGCGTGTATCTCAAGTTCGGTTGAACTGATTTTAATGAAATTTTATATATGAATTTATTTTGGCTATTACACGGATTGATCAACTTTTGGAATCCAGAGGTTTCGGGAACTGAACTTTTTAAAAAAAAAAAAAAATTTAGAGGAAAATACTCAACAGATTTACCTAAAATTTCATATATAAGCTTCATTCGACCGTACGCGAAACCTTCTAACCTTCTTTTAGAAGAAATCAGGTGTCAGCAACTGGACATTTACCTTGGGCCAAATACACATTTTTACGTACATAAAGAAAAATAATCAACCGATTTCATTGAAATTTAATACATCAGATTTTTTCTATTGTATTTGATTCATATTATTAATGTGCATATACTTTTTTTTTGTTTAATTTCCTAAGGGACCTGCACCACATGCGAAAGTTGAGGGCTTAAAAGAAGGTAATACGTATCAATTTCGTGTAAGAGCCATAAATAAAGCTGGAAACAGTGATCCGAGTGATGCAACTGAACCTCATGTCGCTAAGGCCAGAAACTGTAAGGATCTGAATTTTAATATATTGATTTGTTTTATTTTTTATAATTTTGATATCATTATTAATATACTAAAAGAATTTATTAATTTATAATTAAATTTTTATAATAAAGAAAGAAAAAATCTAGATAATAATATGATAAATATGTTATAATATTAATAAAAATCCAGAAAGCATAGAATTTTTTGATTTAATGATGCCAATATTCTTAGTGATTTTCGGGCTAAAAGATTTATGATCTAGATTTTTTTAACTGAATACATTTTTTTTTAAGCTAAGTATATACTAAAAATATCTAATAACTATTATTTACATTTTACAGCTTGCAGAGTCATAATATTAATAAAAATTTTACATTTTTAAAAAATATTAAATATAAAATATGAAATTTCATTTAGTATGCTTTTGAATAGCTTTATAAATTGCTTATAAATTTGGTTACAAATTATACATTTACCTATTCATTTTAAAAAACTATATATTATATTAAAAAAATGTATATAATTTAACTTTAATTTATATTAGTAAAACCAACAATCAATCGTGAGAAAATGAAACCAATCAAAGTACGTTCTGGACAACAAGTTAAGTTTGATGTTGACGTTAAAGGTGAACCACCACCAACATTAACTTGGAGCTTTAAAGGAAAAGATCTTGAACCAACTGGTTTATGTCGTATCGAAAATGAAGATTATAATACCAAACTAACATTACTGGATAATGAACGTAAAAATACTGGTGAATATAAACTACGTGCTGAAAATATTAATGGCGTAGATGAAGCAACCGTCGAAGTTATCATATTAGACAAACCAGCAAAACCAGAAGGACCATTAGAAGTATCAGATGTACATGCTGAAGGTTGTAAACTAAAATGGAAAAAACCAAAAGATGACGGTGGTCTACCATTAACTGGTTATGTTATTGAAAAAATGGATGTTGCTACTGGAAGATGGGTGCCAGCTGGACGTGTTGATCCAGAAAAAGAAGAACAAGAAGTTAAAGGTTTAGATCCAAATCATAGATATCAGTTCCGTGTCAAAGCTGTTAATGAAGAAGGTGAATCAGATCCATTGGAAACTGATTCATCAGTTTTAGCTAAAAATCCATATGATGTATCGGCACCGCCTGGCTTACCTGAAATTGAAGATTACGATGAAAATCATGTTAAACTAAAATGGGAAGCTCCAATTCGTGATGGTGGAGCACCAATTACTGGCTATATAATTGAAGTTATGGACAAGGATTCTGGTCAGTTTATCAAAGCTGTTGAAACTAAAGGCCCATCCACAAAAGGTACTGTACCAAAATTGGAAGAAGGGCAGCAATATAAATTCCGTGTACGTGCGGTTAATAAAGCTGGGCCATCAGAAGCATCAGAGCCTACTAACTGGCACACAGCTAAGCCAAGATTCTGTAAGTTTCTTTATATGCAACTAACAGTCTTACTAAATTAGAACTAATAATTTTATTTTTTATTATAGTAAAACCACACATTGATAGAAAGAATTTAAATCCTTTGAATGTAAAAGCTGGTCTATCTGTAAGCCTTGATATTAATATTAAGGGTGAACCAGCACCATCTGTCGAGTGGTTCTTTAATGATCAACCACTTACAAGTGATGATAACTTGAAAATTGATAATGTCGATTATAACACCAAATTCTTTATAATGAAAACCAAACGTCCAATGTCAGGAAAATATACAATTGTTGCCAAGAATGAAGTTGGAGAAGATAAAGCTGATTTGGATATTACCGTACTGGGTAAACCAGGTAAACCAAAGGGACCATTAGATGTAAGTGATGTTCATAAACATGGCTGTAAATTGAAATGGAAAAAACCAGATGACGATGGTGGCTGTCCAATCGATTATTATGAAATTGAAAAACTTGATCCTCACACTGGACAATGGGTACCGTGTGGTAAAAGCACAGAACCAGAAGCTAATATTACCGGTTTACAAGAAGGAAAGCCATATAAATTCCGTGTTAGAGCCGTTAATAAAGAAGGAGAATCAGAAGACTTAGAAACAGAAAAATCAATTATCGCTAAAAATCCATTTGATGAGCCTGGCAAACCGGGCAGACCTGAGCCAACAAATTGGGACAAAGATTTCGTTGATTTGTCATGGTCCGCACCAAAAGATGATGGCGGTGCACCTATACAAAAATATATTATACAAATGCGTGACAAGTCTGGACGTCAATGGGTAGACGCAGGAACCGTTCCTGGTGATAAAACATCAGGTACCGTAACAAATGTCGAAGAAAATCATGAATATGAATTTAGAATAGTGGCCGTAAATAAAGCTGGTCCTAGTGAGCCAAGTGATCCATCTAAATCTGTTGTCGCTAAGCCAAGATTTTTGGCTCCAAGAATTGATCGTAAAAACTTGCAAAAGAAAGTTATCAGAAGCGGAAATCTATTACGTATGGAAGCTGATGTTAAAGGTGAACCTCCACCAAAAATAACATGGACCTACAACAATGAAGAATTACGTACTGGTGATCGTTTACGTATCGAAAATGAAGACTATAAAACAACATTCACTTTACAAAAGGTTAAAAGAAGCGATCGTGGTATTTATACTGTTACTGCTAAAAATGATTCAGGTACCGATCAAGTCGAAGTTGAACTAGAAGTATTGAGTAAACCAAGTAAACCAAAGGGTCCGCTGAAGGTATCTGATGTTACAGCGGAAACAATGAAATTAAAATGGGAAAAACCAGAGGATGATGGAGGTGAGCCAGTTGATCATTACGTTGTTGAACGTATGGATACAGAAACAGGCAGATGGGTACCAGTGTGTACATCAAAAACACCAGAAGCTGAAGTTACTGGTTTAACAGAAGGTAAAGATTATCACTTTAGAGTGAAAGCCGTTAACGCTGAAGGTGAATCAGAACCCTTACAAACTGATCATTCGACTACTGCCAAAAATCCATATGATCCTCCATCAGAGCCTGGTAAACCAGAACTTAAGGACTGGTCACGAAATCATGCTGATTTGAAATGGACTCCACCAGAAAATGACGGTGGTGAACCTGTCACAGGTTACATAATCGAAAAAAAAGATAACTTGACAAACAAATGGCAAAAGGTTATGGAGACTAAATCACCAAAATGCGAAGCACGTGTCAACGATTTAATTGAAGGACAGAAATACCAATTCCGTGTTAAGGCTGTAAATAAAGCTGGACCAGGTAAACCATCCGAAGCTTCTGACACAATGCTAGCTAAAGACAGATTTGCCGCACCTAAGATTGACAGAACTAATTTGAAAGATATCACAATCAAAGCGGGTCAAATAATACGTTTAGATGTAAAAGTTACTGGTGAACCCCCACCAAAGAAAACATGGTATCATGCTAAACAACAAATTGAACCAAAAGGAGATATTTCACTTGATGTTGAACCATACAAAATTAAATTAACAATTCCTAATGCACAAAGAGCTAATACTGGAAGATATACTTTGAAAGCAGAAAATGATTCTGGTATCGATGAAGCGTCAATTGAAATTACTATATTAGATAAACCAGGTAAACCAGAAGGACCACTGAAAATCAAAGATATTCATAAAGAAGGCTGTAAACTTGATTGGCAACCACCAAAAGATGATGGTGGTGCACCGATTGATCATTATATTGTTGAAAAAATGGATGTTGAAAGTGGACGTTGGTTGCCTGCTGGTAAATCACGTGAACCACATTGCGAAATTAATAATTTAGTACCTGGACAAGAATATAAATTCCGTGTTATTGCTGTTAATGCTGAAGGTGAATCGGAACCTTTAGAAGCTGACAAATCAATTATTGCTAAAAATCCATTTGATGAACCTGGCAAGCCAAGCAAACCAGAAGTAACCGATTGGGATAAAGATCGTGTTGATTTGAAATGGAAACCACCAATCGATGATGGAGGTTCTCCAGTTACTGCATATGCCGTTGAAAAACGTGAAAAGGGTACTGGTAAATGGGTGAAAGCCTTAGAGGTTTCAGCTCCACCAGCCGGACAAGATTGCAAAGCTACTGTACCAGATTTAGATGAAGGCGTTGAATATGAATTCCGTATTAAAGCCATTAATGAAGCTGGTCCTGGGGAGCCAAGTGACCCAAGTAATGGTGTTATTACTAAACCAAGAAAACGTGAGTCAAATATTTTATTATATTTAACAATCAATCTTATTATGTTTATTTTTCGTTACAGTTGCACCTAAAATTGATAGACGCAATATTAGAACATATAATATTAAGGAAGGTGAACCATTATTCTTAGATATTAAAGTAACAGGAGAACCAGCTCCAGATATTACATGGAGTCATAATAGTAAATCCATGCCTGAAGCATGCCGCATTACAAATGTACCTTACAACACAAAATTGCATAATGATCATCCTGAACGTAAACATACTGGAACATATAAGATAGTTGCTCATAATCAATATGGCACAGACACAGCAGAATTCGAAGTAAATGTCATTTGCAAACCAGGAAAACCTGAAGGACCTTTGGAAGTTTCAGATATTCACAAAGAAGGATGTAAACTAAAATGGAAGAAACCAAAGGACGATGGCGGTGAACCAATTGAAGGATATGTGGTTGAAAAATTCGATCCAGATACAGGTATTTGGTTACCTGTAGGCAAAAGTGATGTGCCAGAGATGGAAGTTGATGGTTTGACACCTGGTCATGAATATAAATTCAGAGTGAAGGCTGTTAATAAGGAAGGAGAATCGGAACCGTTAGAAACAATTGGTTCAATCATTGCTAAAGATCCATTTACTGTTGCATCTAAACCAGGTGCCCCTGAGCCTAATGATTGGTCCGCAAGTCATGTAGAGTTGATTTGGGCTGAGCCTGCTTCAGATGGTGGAAGTCCAATTACTGGTTATATTATTGAAAAGAAAGATAAATACAGTCCAATGTGGGAGAAAGCTTTAGAAACAACTTCTCCACAACCAATTGCAACCGTCAGCGGTTTAATTGAGGGCAACGAGTATCAATTCCGCGTAATTGCGGTTAACAAAGCTGGACCATCTGAACCATCCGATGCAAGTAAAACATTTACTGCCAAACCAAGGTTTTTGGCCCCGAAAATTGAACGTAGAAACTTACATGATGTTACAATATCAGCTGGTAATCCAATCAAATTAGATGCAAATATTATTGGCGAGCCAGCACCAAAGGTAGATTGGAAATATTGTGGTATGCCGTTGCACTCTGGTGACGCTGTAACAATTGAATCCCCAGATTATTATACTAAATTGGTAATAAGACCAGCAAAACGTGGTGACTCTGGACAATATACTGTAACTGCAAAGAATAGTAGTGGAACTGATACAGTAACAGTTAATGTAACGGTTACTGACAAGCCAACTGCTCCAGAAGGACCATTACAAATCTCTGATGTTCATAAGGAAGGTTGTCACCTTAAATGGAAAAGACCAAAAGACGATGGTGGTACTCCAATTGAATATTATCAAATTGATAAAATGGATCCGGAAACTGGTTGTTGGGTGCCATGTGCACGTTCAACCGAACCTCAAGCAGATGTGACAGGCTTAACACCCGGCGGTGAATATAAATTTAGAGTATCAGCTGTTAATGCTGAAGGTGAATCAGTTCCATTAGTGGCTGACGAATCTATTATTGCTAAGAATCCATTTGACGAACCTGGAAAACCAACCGATCTCAGAGCAACTGATTGGGATAAGGATCATGTTGATCTTGCATGGGTTCCACCAGCATTTGATGGCGGCTCTCCAATAACTGGATATATTGTCGAAAAGAAAGATAAATTTGGTATATGGGAAAAAGCTGTTGAAGTTCCAGCTGATCAAAGCAAAGCGACAGTACCTGATCTCATTGAAGGACAAGCTTACGAGTTCCGTGTATTGGCGGTTAATCAAGCTGGACCTGGTGAGCCAAGTAATTCAATTGGACCAATAATTGCCAAACCAAGAAATCTACCACCTTTGATTGATAGAACTAATTTGGTTGAAGTTCGTATTAAAGCTGGCCAAAACTTTGTATTTGATTGCAAAGTTTCTGGAGAACCAGCTCCAACTACTAAATGGATCTTAAATAAGAAAGAAGTAACTTCTAAGGGCAATACTAAAGTAACACATGTTGATTACAATACTAAATTATCAGTAAGAAGTGCTACAAGAGAAGACGCTGGGGTTTACACTGTAACAGCAGAAAACGTTAATGGCGAAGATAAGGCTGAAGTCAAAGTTATAGTATTGGACAGACCATTGCCGCCGAACGGTCCTCTTAAAGTTGAAGATGTTCATGCTGAAGGTTGCACTCTTAAATGGCATCCACCTTCTGACGATGGAGGCTCTCCAATTGACGGTTATGTTGTTGAAAAAATGGATGAAAACACCGGACGTTGGGTTCCCGCAGGTGAGACAGATGGCCCAGAAACAAGTCTTAATGTTAAAGGGCTTACTCCTGGACATAAATATAAATTCAGAGTACGTGCCCGTAACAAACATGGACTTTCAGAACCACTTACTACTCCTCACGCGACGGAAGCTAAAAATCCGTATGATGAGCCTGGTAAACCTGGAACTCCAACCATTAAAGATTATGATAAAGATTTTGTTGAACTTGAATGGACAAGACCAGAAAGTGATGGTGGATCACCAATTGTTGGCTACGTCATAGAAAAGAAAGATAAATACAGTCCCGACTGGGAGAAATGTGCTGATGTGGAAGGCGACGTTACTACTGGCAAAGTACCTGATCTTATTGAAGGAGTAAAATATGAATTCCGTGTCAGAGCCGTAAACAAAGCTGGACCTGGTGTTCCAAGTGACTCAACAGGACCTCATGTTGCCAGGCCAAAGAATCTACCACCCAAAATTGATCGTCATTTCATGAGTGATATCAAAATCAAAGCAGGCCAAACATTTGAATATGATGTACCAGTCATTGGAGAACCTCCTCCATCTAAAGAATGGTCACACAAGGATAATATGCTAATTAACAACGATCACGTCAAAATAGTAAATGAAGACTATCGAACAAAATTACGTGTGATAGATGCTAAACGCTCACATACTGGAGAATATACTTTAGTTGCTCGTAATATTAACGGAAAAGATACACATACAGTGAATGTAACTGTACTTGATATACCATCACCGCCAGAAGGTCCATTGAAACCAGATGAGGTTACTAAAAATGCTATTACTCTTAGATGGCGTCCACCAAAAGACGATGGTGGATCTGAGATTACTCATTATGTTGTTGAAAAAATGGATGCCGAAACATTACGTTGGGTACCCGTTGGAGAATGTGCTGGAACAACTATTCGCGCCGATAACTTAATTGAAGGACACGATTACAACTTCAGAGTCCGAGCCGTAAATAAGTTAGGTGAATCATTACCTTTGGCAACATCTGCACCAATTACAGCGAAAGATCCGTTTGGAAGACCAGATAAACCTGGACAACCACAAGCCACCGACTGGGACAAAGATCATGTCGATTTGGAATGGACACCACCAAAGAAGGATGGTGGATCACCAATCACTGGTTATATAATTGAAAAACGACCGAGATTTGGTCAATGGGAAAAAGCTGCTGAAGTTCCAGCCGATGCAACTTCAGGCAGGGTACCGGATTTAACTGAAGGTGAAGAGTATGAATTCCGTGTTATTGCTGTTAACAAAGCCGGCCCTGGAGAACCTAGTGACGCTTCAGCTCCAGTTATTGCCAAAGCACGATTTGTCAAACCTTACTTTGATCCCACATATTTACAAGATATTACAGTTCATGCGGGCAAGAAATTAGGTTGGAGAATACCCATTGAAGCATCTCCACGTCCAACTTATGAGTGGACCGTTCATGGTCAAAAGATTGAACCAGGAAATAGAGTCGATATGAGTCTTTTCCAAAATGAATTGATATTTGAAATTCCTTTCTCCGCTCGTTCTGATAGCGGACGATACACATTAACTATTAAAAATGAATTAGGAGTTTGTTCAGCTGCTGCTAATGCTACAGTACTTGATAGACCCAGTCCACCTGAAGGTCCCCTTGATATTACAAAGATTACAAAGGAAGGTTGCCATTTAGCATGGAGGTTACCAAAAGACGATGGTGGCTCACCTATTTTACATTACGTAATAGAAAAAATGGATTTGAGCAGAGGAACTTGGTCTGATGCTGGTATGAGTACTCATTTAGTTCATGATGTAACAAAATTAATACACAAGAAGGAGTACTTATTCCGTGTGAAAGCAGTAAATGCTATTGGTGAATCAGAGCCATTGGAAGCGAACAAGAGTATAATAGCTAAAAACGAATTTGATGAGCCTGATGCACCTGGAAAACCAGCTGTTACTGATTGGGATAAAGATCATGTCGATTTACAATGGACTCCACCTAAATCCGATGGTGGTGCTCCATTAACAGGATATATAATTCAAAAGAAAGAAAAGGGTAGCCCATATTGGGTTAATGCAGTTCATGTACCGCCTAACAAGACTACTGCTACAGTTCCAGATTTAATTGAAGGTAATGAATATGAGTTCCGTGTTATTGCTACAAATCAAGCAGGCCAGTCAGAACCATCAGAACCATCAGATATGATTATGGCTAAAGCACGGTATTTGGCACCAAAGATTATCACTCCATTAAATGACATTCGTATTAAAGCAGGACTTATCTTTCATATTGATATTGACTTTATTGGTGAACCATGCCCAGAAGTTATTTGGGATAAAACAAATGTACCTGTTGAGACAAATGAAAGAACAACATTAACATCTATTGGTCATCATACTGTTATTCATACAGTTAACTGCAATCGTTCAGATTCTGGTGTTTATCACTTGCTATTAAGAAATGATTCAGGTATCGACGAGGGTTCATTCCAATTGATTGTATTAGACAGACCAGGTCCACCAACTGGACCACTTAATTATGAAGAAGTTACAGCTAATAGTGCAACATTATCTTGGAAACCACCTACAGATAATGGCGGTTCTGAAATCACGGCTTACGTAATCGAGAAACGTGATCTGACGCATGGCGGTGGTTGGGTACCAGCTGTTCAATATGTTAATCCCAAATATAATCATGCCGTTGTTCCTAGATTATTAGAAGGAACTAAATATGAATTCCGTGTCATGGCAGAAAATTTGCAAGGCAGATCCGATCCATTAACTTCTGATAATCCTATTGTTGCTAAAAATCAATATAATCCACCTGGCCAGCCAGGAAAACCAGAGTTAGTTGATAGTGATAAAGATCATATTCACATTAAATGGTCACCACCTATTAGCAATGGTGGCTCACCTATTATTGGTTATGACATTGAGCGTCGGGACAAAGCAACAGGAAGATGGATTAAACTAAATGGAGAACCTCATCCAAAACCTGATTTCACAGACGAACGTGTTAGTGAAGGACATCAATATGAATATCGAGTGTCAGCAGTTAATGCTGCTGGTAATGGTAAACCATCAGATCCTTCAGCAATATTTACAGCTAAACCATTGAAAGAAAAACCAAAATTGTGGCTAGATGGTTTGGTAGGACGTAAAGTTAAAGTACGCGCAGGTGAACCTGTCAATATTACCATACCATTAACTGGTGCGCCCACACCAACTGTTGAATGGACAGTTAATGGAGGATTGAAATTGCCACAAAATCATCGTACTTCTACTGACACAAAATCAGACCAACTTACATTAAGAATTGAAAAATCAGTTCGTTCTGATGCTGGTACTTATACAGTTACTGCTTCAAATGAGCATGGTAAAGATTCAGCAGATATACAAGTTATAGTTGTTGATAAACCAGGGCCACCAGAAGGACCACTTACATACACTGAAACAACTCAAGATACCATTTCATGCTCTTGGAATCCACCTAAGGATGATGGTGGTGGGGAAATTACCGGATATATTGTTGAGGTTGCAGAATTTGGTGTTGATGATTGGAAACCAGTTCCCGGATATTGTCCTAAAACTTCCTTTACTATTAAGGGTCTAACAGAAGGCAAAAAATATGTTGTTCGTGTTAGGGCTGAAAATATTTATGGTGTATCAGAGCCATTGGATGGTAAGCCCGTTGTTGCTAAATGTCCATTTGATCCACCAGATGCTCCTAGTCAACCAAATGTTGTATCTTATACTCCAAGCTCTGCCAGCTTAGAATGGCATCCTCCAGAATATTGTGGTGGCAAACCTATTACCGGATATATCGTTGAAAAGAGAGAACGAGGTGGTGAATGGATAAAATGTAATAATTATCCAACACCAAATACAAGCTTTACAGTTCAAGATTTACGCGAAGGAGGCAAATATGAATTCCGTGTTATTGCTGTTAATGAAGCTGGACCTGGCAAACCAAGCAAGCCATCAGAACCAATTATTGCTCAATTGCAAAGATATCGCCCAGATCCTCCAGAACCTCCAAAACCAGATCGTATTACAAAGGATAGCGTTACTTTGTCATGGCGTCCACCACGCAATGATGGAAAATCTAAAATTAAAGGTTACTTCTTACAAAAGAAAGCTAAAGGTGACAAAGATTGGTCAGATGTCAATGAACTACCTATTAATAATACAGTTCACAAAATACCAAATCTTAAGGAAGGCGAAGAATACACTTTCCGTGTTATTGCCATGAATGATGTTGGAAAATCTGATCCTTCAAGGCCAAGTCAACCAATCGTAATTGAAGAACAACCTAATAAACCATGCTTAGATTTAGGCGGGGTTAGAGATATTACGGTTAGAGCCGGAGAAGACTTTAGTATTCATATACCATATACAGGCTTTCCCAAACCAGTTGCAGCTTGGTTTGCTAATGATAGGTTATTAGATGATGATAGTAGAATATTCCAAAACTTAACTGACGACGCTGCTAGTATTGTCGTTAAGAACTCTAAACGTGACGATTCCGGACAGTATCGTTTGCAATTGAAAAATCCTTCTGGATTTGATACGGCTACTCTTAATGTAAGAGTGTTAGATCGTCCTAAGCCACCTACGAACCTAAGAGCAGATGAATTTGCGGGGGAATCCTTAACATTATACTGGAATCCACCAAAGGACGATGGAGGATCTCCTATTACTAATTATGTTGTTGAGAAACGTGAAGCTCGAAGTCCAACCTGGACCAAAGTAAGCAGCTATTGTACCACACCATTTGTTCGAGTTCGCAATCTTGCAATTGGCCGAGAGTATGAATTCAGAGTTGTAGCTGAAAATCAATATGGTCAATCCGATCCAGCTGTAACAGAAGAGCCAATCAGAGCTAGACATCCATTCGACGTACCTGGAGCTCCAGGAACACCCAGGGGAATAGATTCTACAGAAGATTCCATTACAATTACATGGACAAAACCAAGACACGACGGTGGCTCGCCAATTACTGGATATGTCGTGGAAAAAAGATTACTTTCTGACAATAACTGGACCAAGGCAACTCATGCTCTTTGTACAGATACAACTTGCAAGTAAGTCTAACAAATACTTAGAATTTCGTGAAGCTACAAAATTACTAAGAATATTTGTAAAATTCTTTTTTTTTATTTTGTAGAGTACCTGGATTGATAGGAAATCAACAATATGAATTCAGAGTTTCAGCAGTCAATGCTGCAGGGCAAGGACCTTATAGCTCATCATCAGACGCCATTTGGTGTAGAGCACCTCCAAGTGCACCAAAAATAACTTCTGATTTAGCCATTCGTGATATGACTGTTATTGCTGGAGACGACTTTAAAATTACAGTTCCATTCACTGCTAATCCAAGGCCGAAACCATCATGGACCGTCAATAATAATGAAGTATTTCAAGATGATCGCATTAAATTTGAGACAACTGATTATTGTACAATTTATCACAATAAATGTGCCAAACGGTCTGAAACAGGATCTTATACTATTCAACTTACTAATTCTGAAGGAACAGACTCAGCAACTTGTCATGTAACAGTGGTCGACAAGCCAGGAATACCGGTTGGACCATTATCAGCTTATGATATTACACCTGATACATGTACATTATCATGGAAACCACCATTAGACGATGGTGGTTCTCCTATTACAAATTATGTTGTTGAAAAAATGGAACCAAGTGGTATATGGGTTAAAGTCAGCAGTTTTGTTCGTGGCTGTCATTATGATGTTATGGGCTTAGAACCTAATAGGAAGTATCATTTCCGCGTACGCGCTGAAAACCAATATGGTGTTGGAGAACCACTAGCAACTGATGAACCTGTCACTGCTTCATATCCGTTCACAGTTCCAGATCCACCAGGACAACCTAGAGTTATAGATTGGGATTCCGGAAACTGCACAGTTATGTGGGATAGACCACATTCAGATGGTGGTTCACGCATTCAAGGCTATAGGATCGAATATCGCGATGTTGCTGATGACACACATTGGAGCAGTGTTGAATGGCTCATTAAAGATACCAAATATCAGGTATACAATTTAATAAATGGTCATGAATATGAATTCCGCATAAAAGCAAAGAATGCAGCTGGTTTCAGTAAACCATCTCCACCTTCACTTAGATTCAAACTTAAAGGCAAATTCACAGTTCCCTCACCACCAGGAACACCTCAAGTTGTCAAAGTTGGCAAAAACTATGTCGACCTTAAATGGGAACCACCAGCACATGATGGTGGCTCACGTATTACTGGATATATTATTGAAAGACGTGACGTTGGTGGTGCAATTTGGGTTAAATGTAATGATTATAATGTGATGGACTTAGATTATACTGTACTTAATCTATTTGAAATGAACGAGTACGAATTCCGTGTATCTGCTGTTAATGCAGCTGGTAGATCAGAGCCAAGTCTTTGCACAATGCCAATTAAAGTATGTGAAGTTATTGGTGGGGAGAAACCAGATTGGGTAACTAGACTTAGAGATTGCGTAGCACCAATGGGTAAATATCATATGCTTTCATGTAAAGCAACAGGCAATCCTACACCAGCCGCCAGATGGTTAAAGAATGGAAGAGAAATAACATTAGGTGGACGTTATACAGCTGATGTCGATAAAGATGGTAATTTCAGATTACACATTCAAGACGTACAAGCTGGTGATGATGGTGATTACACTTGTGAAGCTCATAACTCGTTAGGATTCGTACATACGACAAGTCACGTTAAAGTAGGATCCCCTCCAATCATTAACAGAATACCAAATGAAGTATATTGGCCAGAAGGTGATAATACTAAAGTTAAAATATTTTATTCTGGCGATCAACCTATGGAAGTGACATTAAACAAAAATGGACATCCAGTTGCAGATTCAGCTCACATCAGAGTATCTGTATTTGACGATTATGTCGCCATTTATGTTAAAGATGTGAATAAAGATGATGGTGGTGTATACACTATTGAATTTAAAAACGACAGTGGTACTGCTAGTGGTGTTATTAACGCATATGTAACTGGGCTACCAGGACCACCAACAGGTCCAATGGGGGTATCAAGTATTACTCGTCATTCATGTACATTAAATTGGCGACCACCAACTGATAATGGAGGTCTTAAAATTAATCATTATGTTGTTGAGCGTAAGGATGTTTCACTAACACACTGGATAACTGTTAGCTCGACATGTAAAGATTTAAGTCATGTTGTACAAGGTTTAACAGAAAATCAAGAATATGTATTTCGTGTCATGGCCGTTAATGATAATGGAATGGGCCCACCATTAGAAGGTTTGAACCCAATACGTGCTAAAGCACCATTTGACCCACCATCACCACCTGGTGTACCAAAAGTATCTGAAGTTGGTGATGATTTTGTACATTTGGAATGGGAAAAACCAGAATCAGACGGTGGGGCTAGAATCCAAGGTTATTGGATTGATAAACGTGAAGTTGGCAGTAGTACATGGCAACGTGTTAATGCAGCAATATGCTTGCCAACTCAAATTAATTGTCCTAACTTAATAGAAGGTAGACAATACGAATTCCGTGTCTTTGCACAAAATGAAGCTGGCTTGTCCAAAGAATCACAAGCATCATCCAGCGTTAAAATTATTGATCCAAAAGCTGCCCAGCCGCCAATTATTGTTAAACCATTACGTGACGCTAATTGCATTGTGAATCATAATGCTGAATTCTCATGCGAAATAACTGGTGTACCTAAACCACATATAACATGGTATAAAGGGGCTAGAGAAATCACAAGTGGTTCAAAATATCGTATTACATCAGACGGTAATACTTATAAACTAACAATTATGGATATATTTGGTGAAGATGCTGATGAATATACATGTCGTGCAGTTAATAAAGGCGGTGTTAAATCAACTAAAGCTTCACTTGCTATAATGAGTAAGATTTATTTATTCAAAATATTTTTGCCTTAATACCTATTTTATTTTTACGTTACATAATTTATAAGTTTCATTTTTTTTTTCCATGTAAATAGCTGCACCGAAATTAAATGTACCGCCAAGATTCCGTGATACAGCCTACTTTGATAAAGGTGAAAACGTTGTTATCAAAATTCCATTTACTGGACATCCTAAACCTCGCATCACGTGGGTAAGAGAAGGTGAACAAATTGAATCTGGAGGTCACTATAATGTTGAAACAAAAGAACGTCATGCCGTATTGACTATACGTGATGGCTCTAAATTAGATTCAGGTCCATATAGAATAACTGCCGAAAATGAATTAGGATCTGATACAGCTATCATTAAAATACAAATTAGTGACCGTCCTGATCCACCACGTTTCCCATTAGTTGAGAATATTGGTACAGATTCATTGTCATTAAGCTGGAAAGCACCAGTTTGGGATGGTGGCAGTAATATTACAAATTATATGGTTGAAAAACGTGAACACCCATTATCCACATGGATACGAGTTGGTAATACACGTTTCACAACAATGGCTGTTACTAATTTGACCCCTGGAAAACAATATGAATTCCGAATTTATGCTGAAAACGTATATGGTCGTTCAGATCCATCAGAGATAAGTACATTAGTTGCAACAAAAGGTGTTCAAAAACGTAAAGATAAAGAACGCAAATATGAAGTTGATGAAACTGGCAAAAAAATACGTGGTAAAGCTGATGGACCTATCGGTGATTATGATTCTTATGTATTTGATATATATTCGAAATATGTGCCACAACCAGTTGAAATATCGCAAGATAGCGTATATGATAGATATGAGATATTAGAAGAAATCGGTACAGGGGCATTTGGCGTAGTACATCGTTGTCGCGAACGTGCCACTGGCAATATATTTGCGGCTAAATTTATACCCACAGCACATGCAATGGAAAAAGAATTAATTAGGAAAGAAATTGATATTATGAATCAATTGCATCACCAAAAATTGATCAATTTACATGATGCTTTCGAAGATGACGACGAAATGGTCTTAATATTTGAATTCCTATCAGGTGGTGAATTGTTTGAGCGTATCACAGCTGAGGGTTATTCTATGACTGAAGCTGAGGTTATTAATTATATGAGACAAGTATGCGAAGGTATACGTCATATGCATGAAAAGAATATTATACATTTGGATATTAAACCGGAAAATATAATGTGCCAAACAAGAAAGAGTACTAATGTAAAATTAATAGACTTTGGATTAGCAACAAAATTAGATCCGAATGAAGTTGTAAAAATATCCACTGGTACAGCGGAATTTGCCGCACCGGAAATAGTTAATCGTGAACCTGTTGGATTCTATACAGATATGTGGGCTGTTGGTGTGCTAGCATATGTTCTGTAAGTATTTATTTCATTAAGAATCAAAAAAATTCTATAAAAATTTAATTATCGATATTACGGAATTCAAAATCTTTAATTCTCTAATATCATAAAACATACAAACACTTATAGATTATACTTACTTATCCTAAATTTTATATTTTATAATTAAATGTTATTTATTAGTTATTTTATTGGTTATTGTTGTTTGAACATTGAGTTTTTAATTAATTTCTTTCTACTAATTTTTGGTTAAGACTAAGTGGTCTTTCACCATTTGCTGGTGACAACGACGTTGCTACATTGAAAAATGTTAAAGCATGTGATTGGGATTTCGATGAAGAAGCTTTCCGTCATATATCTGAAGAAGGAAGAGATTTTATCAGACGTTTGTTAATGGCTAACAAAGAGAAACGTATGACAGCACATGAATGTTTGTTGCATCCATGGTTAACTGGTGATCACAGTGATCGTACAGAACAAATAGCCAGAGAAAGATATTTGGCATTCCGTGATAAACTTCGCAAGAAATACGAAGACTTTAATAAATATCTTTTACCAATTGGACGTTTATCAGAATACTCATCATTACGTAAATTACTAATTGAAAAATACAAAATATATGATACATCATTTGATAGAAGACAAGCAGCACCAAGATTTGTTATTAGACCACAATCACAATTCTGTTATGAAGGTCAATCAGTTAAATTTTATTGTCGTGTTATTGGTATTGCGACACCAACGTTATATTGGTATCATAATAATCAAGAATTACGACAAAGTGTTAAATTTATGAAACGTTATGCTGGTGATGATTACTACTTTATTATTAATCGTGTTAAGTTACAAGATCGTGGTGAATATATAATAAGGGCTGAAAACCATTATGGTTCACGTGAAGAAGTTGTTTTCTTAAATGTACATCCATTACCAAAAGAAACACCGGTATATAAACCAGAAGAACAACCAATTAGAAGACGTGAACCATTACCATATCAATTTTGGCAAGAAGAATCCGAAACTGCACCCAGTTTTACATTCCTATTACGTCCACGTGTTATGCAGGCACGTGATACATGTAAATTGTTATGTTGTTTAAGTGGTAAACCAGTTCCAACCGTTAAATGGTACAAAGAAAATCGTGAATTGAATAAATATGAATATTCAATGACACATTCAGATGGTGTTGTTACAATGGAAATTGTTGATTGTAAACCATCTGATTCTGGTAAATATCGTTGTGTTGCTACTAATTGCCATGGTACTGATGAAACCGAATGCGTTGTTATTGTTGAAGGTATGCAAATTGAAATAAATTAATAATTCAATAATAATATACAATTTTTTTTATTTATATTAGTATATATACATATATATTTTTTTTTTTTGTATTTCATGATTATACTCTGATTTATATAAAGTAAAATATTTTTCAATATTTAAGAAAACAATTTTAAAAGAAAATAGATATATTTTTTTATGTAATAATATAATTTCAATAATTCTAAATGCTAATGAGATAAATAAAAAAATATTCAAATTTATTAAATTAGAAAGAAAACAAATTTATTCTGTTATCGTAACTTATTCAAAATTAATATTTGAAATGAGTGAAAGCAGATTCTAAAATTATAATAATTTTACAAAGCAAAGAATCATTATATTATTAATAGAAAGTTATTTAGTATTTGAATCTAAATTTCAATAACTTTTGAAATACTAATTTTAAATGTTGATGCTTATTATTGGATATACGGGTAGCTCCTACATAAAATAAGATAATCGTTCATGAAGATAATCGTAGGAAGTTCTCCTTTTCATTTTGTGAATGGATTCAATAATGAACAACATAATTTTAAAAAATAAAAAAAGATATTTTAAAATCAATTTATTGAATGAAACAAAAATAATATTTTATGTTAACAATTTAATTTTTATTTAAAACATATAAAAAAAGAAATATAAAAATTAATAATAATAATGATAATAATAATAATAATAATAAAATACAATAAAATTTAACAAAATTTTGTGTAAATTTTTTATAGGTGAATGGGTTACTCCTGAGCAGGCTCAACTTGCTCATAAGTTCTTATACTCTGGAGGTAAAATTAATAAATTAAAAAATTATAAAATTAAAAAGAGAAACACAAATTTTTTTGCCAAATTTAAATAAAAAATTAATTAATGTCTGTTTATCTGTCTGTCTCCACTATTTGTTTTTTTTCTCAAATTTTGCCTTTTATGTATTTACTCTAATTGTCTAAAACGAAATGTAAATTATTATTAAAATTTTTAAAATAAAAAATTTAAAAAAAAAATACAACACACTTTTCCATAAAATAATAAACACTAAACATAAATTAAAAGTAATTTTAATCCTAATTAAATTAGAAAAATAATCTATATATAGATATTCAATTAAAAGAATTAATTATAATATCCATCTTAATCACCTTAATTCCTTAATAAAAATATAACTTTCAAACAAAACATTAAAAATTCCAAAAAAAAAATTATATTACATAATAAATCATGAAATGTAATGAAAAGTTACAAGATTTATTTCAAATAAAAAAAACTTAACAAAAGCAAAGAAATACAAACAAGTATTATATATCGCATTTTCCTAAAACATTTGTATTTTAATACAAAACATATACATTAATTTCACATTTTAGAACATTATATTCTCCTATTTATTAAATTTTTCTATTCATATGTTGTTTAATATATATTTTAAATATTTTATTTGAAAAGAAAGTATTTAAATTTTTACTGTTTTAATTTATTAGCTTACATAGTTTTTACAATTTTACAATCTTTAATTTAATATTTACTATTATTTACAATACGAGTTTTTTAATGAAAAAGATTTCTAAGAAATAAGCTTGCACATTATAAAACGGTTTACATTAATTTCCACACACATATTGAATTTTTAAATTTTAGTTTATAGTCATTGCAAATGACTTAGGTTTTTTTAATCGATTTAGTATAAAATTGTAACTAAACTTTTAAATATATTATTAACATTTATTCAATACAAATATTAATGTTTTATATTTATTTTTTCCTTATATGATCAAATAATTTCAACTCTTTAATATTTTATGTAGTAATAATAATAATAAAATTGCATGATGTTTAAGTTACCAAAAAAAATTTACGAAAAACAAAAAAAAAACTTAATTTACATTAAAAGAATAATAAAGAGTTTTTAACTCAAGTTTAGAATTCAAGTTTCTAAAGTTAGAATTGCAAAATTTTGAAATATTCGAGTACAAACTAAAGATAGAGCTACAAATTAAAACAAATTGTAGTTCCAACTTTAAAAGCGGTGAATTTTTAAAATCTCTATGAAATTAGAAGATCTCATTATATGTAATGTAATGTAAAAACAAAAATAAAATTTATTGTTCTTATAATATTCCATAAGTATTAAAATTATATTTAATATTTTTGCCTAAATTTTTGTTAATTTAATTAAAGTTATCTGTCTTATTGCATATACATGTATGTACTTCTGTACAAGAAGTATTAGCTCTATTGAAGAATATTTAGAATATTTAGTATTGATTGCAAAATGGAAAAATTTATTCATAAAATTTCTTATTGAGTGATTATTAAAACTTGGATCCCAAATTCCCATTTTGTATGCTTGAGAATTTTCATTTCATTTTGTGTAAATATATACTTGTGTATTCCATAATAGTGGCTAATAATTGTTATTTGTTCAAAAAGGAACCTTCCTTTCGCTCCCCCCTCCAACTCTAGCCTTTAGGGTTCTCTTTTCATTTTATCATAGTTTATAAATTATAATTTTAGTTATTGTAGATTTATAGAATATTATCATATTTTTGTGCATACATACTTAAAATTAAATATTATGCTTAAAAAACAAAAATGAAATATTACAAAATCAAAGAACGAATATACAATAGTAGTAGTAAGCCGATAAAATAAAAGAAACTGAAAAATATCTTATTTATAATATAATTGCATGATTGTGCATTTTAACCTCGTCCCTTTTTTCGTTCCTCTATCCAACAACAACTTAACATGAAAATATTCAATCACTCAATATTTCTTCTCACTTGCTTAATAAAAAAGAAGGGAGTTGGTTTATAAAATCAGGGTATTAAATATTTTACATCATTTTTGTTAAATTATCGACTTACCTCTATTTTATTAATATTAATTAATGAGTTTGGAAATTTAAAATATATTTTTTTTTAATAAAAATATTTTGATTTTTAAATTTTAAGCATGTCTTAAATAAATTAATACTTAAATTTTATATTTATTTAATAATAATATAAAAAAAACTAATTCAAAATATAAAATTTAATTCTTTTTATTCTTAAGTTTTTAAACAAACTAATAATAACAATTTTTATATAATATAGGATGTAAATATTTTAAAAATGTTATTGTAATTTTTTAAGTGAATTTTATTGAAATATAAAAATATGCAAATAAAAAAAATAGAACTAAAAAATGGTGTATAAAAAAATTATAATAATAAAATATTTTTGGCGTATTTTTTATATATATATATATATATTTTTTACCCCTTAGATAATTAAAATATCAAAATTTTCAAATTAATTAATGTAATTCCTTTTAGTTATCTGGTTTTCTTTTATAATCAAATAAATATTTTTAAAGTTTTAAAATTAAATGAAAGAAAAAAATTAAATAATCAAATTTTGCATAAATGTTACACTCTTTTTTTAGCATCTTTTATGAAATTTAGTTTAGTAGTAAAGTATTATTTAGTTTGTTTTATTTTTTTAATTATTTTCCTTGATAATATTGATTTGATTTACATGCTAGTTTATAATTCAAATGCTCTCTGTATATACTCATATATGTATATTTTTATTTAATTACAAAAAAATTATACCCCATTTTTGTTTCCAAGTTTTTTTTGTTCATTTTATCTTTAATTTTACTTTTTATTGATTAATTTTATTAATATTAATGTATGTTTTTTTCCATTTATTTCGAAAATATTTTTAATAATTTTATATGTATGTATATATATACATATGTATACAAATAGATCGCAAATATATTGAACAACCTTTGAAGCCAGCTCCACCACCAATAATAACAAGAACACTAGTGACAAAGAATCAAGAAGGTACATCGTCACCTAGCAAGGTAAGTGTAATAATAATAAATAATATACCTATACATAAGTTTGTTAGCGACAACAATTCAAAACATATTTATAAAAATTGTTACAGGTATATTCAAATTGTTACAATTGTTACAACTGTATATTCACAAATTGTTACAGGTAATCAAATAACTAAAGTTATTTGATTACCTGTAGCAATTTTTGCATTTTCATTAGTTTGTTAAATTTTTAATGTAGAAGTAAAATTAAAAACAATTAATTTTTTTTCGGTATTAAATATTAATTTTATTTTCTCATTCCATTCTAATCTATGTACAATTAAAATTACTCTCAATATATTATTTTTATGATCCAATCTGGATTGAAAAAATCAAATACCTTTACATAAAAAAAAAATTTTTTTTATATATAGACTGTAAATAAAGACTCAAGTTCCTCAAGCATTTCCGACAGTAGCAATAAGAAAAGATATGGAAGATTAAACTCAAATGTTAATGGTAATAGATCAAGAAGTGCGACAAAAGAATTAATACGTAAGTTGATTTTTTTTTCATTAAAAAAATAATAATTTTCTTTTTTCTTGTAATTTGTATTTATATTATTTATAAACATATATGTTTTTTTAGATCCACCCGATGATGCATCAATGGTTAAACCAGAATTTACAAAACAATTACAAGATGTAACAATATTAGATGGAGAACAATTGTTATTAAGTTGTATTGTAAAAGGTGATCCGGAACCGCAAATAACATGGCATAAAAATGGTAAAGCGATATCATCATCTGAAGTTGTAGATCTTAAATATAAAAATGGTATTGCAACATTAACAATACATGAAGTTTTCCCAGAAGATGAAGGTGTATATACTTGTACAGCAACAAATTCAATGGGTTCAATTGAAACAAAATCAAAATTAACAATTAAACGTAAGTTTTTTTTAATTTTTAATTATTTTTTATGATTATTTTTTATAACAATATCTATTTTTTTTTTGTTATTTTAAATGTAGCAATGGCAAAAGATTCAACAAAACGTCAAACAGGTGCTGATAAACCACCAAAAATTGTTAGCCATTTAGAATCACGTTTTGTTAAAGATGGTGAATGTGTTACATTAGCATGCCGTATTATTGGTGCTGAACGTTTTGATGTTGTATGGTTACATAATAATAAAGAAATTAAACCATCAAAAGATTTTCAATATACAAATGAAGCAAATATATATAAATTACAAATAGCAGAAATATTCCCAGAAGATTCTGGTACATACACATGTGAAGCATTTAATGATGCTGGTGAATCGTTCAGTACATGTACAATAAATGTATTAGTACCTGGTGAAGATGCTAAACAACCACAATTTATCAAATTTCCAACATCTGTAACATGTATTGAAAAAGAGAAAGCAACATTTGAATGTGAATTAAGTGAGGAACCACTACAATTAACATGGTTAAAAGATGGTAAACAAATTGATGAAACAAGTCAACGTTATAAATTCTTAAAGGATAATAGTAAATATAAATTTGAAATCATCAAATGTGAAATGACAGATGTTGGACAATATCAAGCTAAAGCAATTGGTAAAAAAGGTGAAACTTTTGCTTCATTTTCAATAAATGTTTATACGACTGATTCATAAAAAATTTTTTTTTATATGAAAATAATAAAAATATTTATATATATATAAAAAATATATGTATATGTACATTTATATGTATACATATATATAATTGTTGTATTAAAAAAAACCAATTTAATTTAATTAAAGAAAGTTAATAGTTAATATAAAAAATAACACATATTTAAATATATAAAAAAAAAACAAAAAAAAAAGAAAATAGCTTAAATTTTTAAAATTTATTGTAAAATAACTTAAAATTACACTCTTTTTTCTTTTTCTATGTATACAAAACTAAACAAAACAAAAATTATATAATATGTTATATATATAAATTTATCTCTATTTCTGTTTATATTTTCCCATATGATTCTGTCTCCTTCCCCTTCTATCTCTCTATTCTTCATTTCGAATTTAATTTATTTGTTTAATTACCCATTTTTATATTTTTCAAAATTTCCATATTTAATATTCCACCCACTTCCTTTCACCTTTTCCTCCCTTTATTTTATTAATTCTTTTTTTTACACAATACATACTCATATTACTACTATATATGAAATAGGGATACAATTTTTGATACAAAAAAAAAAAAAAATGAAAAAAAAAATTTTTAATTAATTAGTCCATTCAAAAGAAAAAAAATGTACACAATATTACATGAAACAAACAAAAAAATTTTGACACTAATGGCAAGAATACTTTACACTCATATTATTTATTATTGTTAATTTACTATAACTGTGTTTTGTGTGATAATAAAATTCAAATATATTTCATATAATTGTATTTATTGCATAATATGATAAGTTATGTAATCTGAAAAATAAACAATTACACACAAAATTGAGCTTTGTAAATTTTATGTGAATCAAACATCAAAAACAAATTATAAATAATATGTAATTAATTATATTAATATGATTCTAATTTGGTATATCTAAAAAAAATTAATAATGTTATATATATACCATGTGATATATATAAATACATATACGAAAAAAAATTGAAATTTGAAAGAAAAATTTCATATTATTTTGACTGTAAAAAGAAAAAATTTTTTTCCTTTTTTTTTTTGTTTTTTTTTTTTGCTTATTTCATATACAATTAATATATCGTGAACATTATATATATATATATTATTTTAAAAAATCATTGCAATTACCATCAGTACAGAAAACCCTTTTCTGTTCGCGTGTGTCTGCAATTTATAATGGTTATATAATTATTATATTTGTAAGTAGAACTCTTTCTCTAGAAATATTTTTTTTTATAGTTTTGTCTAAAAATATCAAGACAAGCTCATTACTAAAAAAGATTTAATTATTTAATTTTATTCCAACATTTGAATTAAAAAGAAATTTATTTTAAAATTATACACACGTAATATTTAATTATATAATAATTATCAAATATTGTATATGAAAATAAATAAAAAAAGAAAAGAAAAAAAAGTAAAACACCTTGTCCTCTCGTCGGTAAAATAAAAGTTATTTACAACTTTAATTATTTTGTAAATTTATAAAAACAAAGAGAAATACATATGTATATTTTTATATTTATTAATATGTATATGTATATATTTATACGTTATTTTTATGAAAAAAACAAAAAAACCGGTTATATAAAAATAACACAAAAAAAAAACTCGAATTTATAATTTTAATCGACCTGTCGTTCTTTATTTTCATTCGGCAAAAGAAAACATCAAACGAAATACAATACAAACAACAAAACATAATTACACGTTCAATTTTTTATTATATAAAAAAAAGAGAAAGAACGAAATTAAAATAAAAAATAAACCGACAGGATTTTTTTTTTAAATCAATAAATAAAGTATTTATAGACAACATTACTGATATTTAAAAAAATTTACTCAAAATTAAAAAAAAAAAAATAGTCAAATAATTATCTTTTTTTTTGTACAAACAACTTTTTTACCTCTTTCTATTTTACTCTTCTTTTTCACTATCAACTTCCACAAATTTTATTTTCAAAATTTCATTTTGATATCGTGTCCTTATATAATTTTCAAATCGCAATTTGTTCATTAAAAATATTCAGCAAAAAAAGAAAAAAAAAATGAAAAAAGAAAGCAGCATCCTCAACTAAAAATTAAAATCAACAACAACAGCATCTTTCTTTTGATTTTTTTTATTCATTGTTTTATATATTACTATAAAGAACAATTGCATGAATAAATAAAAAATGACAAAAATATTGTGTGATTTTTGCTCTAATTTTGTGAATTCTAAAAATCCATTTAATTCTTGAGTAAATTTTTAGCGTACCGTTATTTATAGTTTTAAAAAAAAGTAAATGAAAAAATAGAAAAATGAATGATTTTACGAATACAAAAAAAAAAAAAACAAAAAGTGGAAGAAAAGAAAATTAAAAAATCAATAAACAAAATTTTGATTAAGAATACAAAATGTTTATATTTGTTTCTCAAATAAAAAAAACTCCAGTGCAAGTTAAAAAAAAAAGAAATTAACATAAATAACGAAAAAAAACTTAAATTTCAATTTGAAATAAAAAAAATTAGAAAATAAAACAAAAATAAAAAAATATGAAATTTAATAACATACACTAACTACAAAAGAAGATGAAAAAAAAATATTGACAATTAAACAATTTATTCTTTTCTTTCCAACTACACAAAAACAGCACATAAAAACTTTTTCAAATAATTTTGAAAATAAACGAAATAAAAAAAACCACTTTTTATTTAATTAAATGAATTTTAAATTTCATTTTATTTTTGTAAAACATCGAAAGAAATAAAAAAATATAGGTGAAAATTTTATAATTTTTTATAATTATTAAAATATTTTTTGTGTGTCTTTTCTTTAAACGTACAATCTGTACCCTGCAGTTAGTACTTTCATTTGTTATAATAATTTCTAGATGAGCATAAAATTTCAAAATATAAAACTTATAAAAATTATTCCTTTATTTATTGGAGAGGAATTGAAAATGAAAATAAAATAAAAAAAAACCAAAAAAAAAAGGCAATTAGAAAATTTTAAAAATAAGATGGTGACTTATTTATATTCTAATGCTATTTTTTTTATATTTTTATAATTGTTGTATATTTGACAACAAGAAACCAGTGGAAGAAAAAATAATATCTCATTTTATTTTCTTCAATTACAAGTTTCAATTAAATAATTAAACTTATACATTTTCAATTTTTTTCATAATATAAAAGAGCAACTAATGACCAATATTTCCTTCTTTTATTATAATTAACTAATATTTTTTTTATTTCAATCGGTGTATTTGCTATTTATTAAATAATAATTTCAATATTGCTTATTAATTTATATTTATTTATTTTTATTTGATTTAATTATTTAAAAAATACGAAACATTTTTTCTCTAAAACATACATGTGTAATACATATCTATCTATAAATATGTATGTATATAAAAAATTATTTATACAATATTAAAAAATATAATATTACAAATTAAAGAATTATATAAAAAAATAAAAAAAAAAATAAAAAAATATACATTTACGACAACTATAAGTAGAGTATATTATGTTTATGTAATGTTGTATATTTAAATTTGTATATCTAAAGAAGAAACAAATTTATAGACAAAAAAAAAATTGTAAAACAGTTTCTGTAATTTATTTATTTCTAAAAAAAAAAAATAAAAAAACTATATGTATATTAAAGAAAAATAAAAATCTAAAAAAAAATCTTTTAATTATCTATTCACTTTAGTACAGCTCATACAAGTTTGTTCTTAAAGATCACAAGCGATATAGCAATATAGTGAATGATAGCAATGTTGAATTTACGTTATATTTTTCTATTATTGATTGATCCACAGATCAAAACAGCTGTAATTTACATAAATCGAATATCAATCAAAAAATTACAAGAAAGCATACAAGTATTGCGATTGATCAGAAAATTAGTCAGTTAATCAAAATTCAAACAAGATGCTTTTGAATCCTTCAGAGGAGTCCAAGAATTAAGAGGAGCTGTTTATTTTTGGAAAAACTTTCTTTCAAGTGATTTGTCGAGGTTCAACAATTTTTTTTTCACTAATTACTAATGATAGTCTTTCAATATAAATTTCATGATAAAATAGTTATTTTCTTAAAAAAAAAAATTAGTTTATGAAAGCTAAACAATTTATAATTCTTTTTGCTTTTATAAATTAAAATAAACAATATGAATTAAAATTCTTTTTAAAAGAAAAAACCCCAATTTTTTTGTGAAATGTTAACAAAAAAATATTTATTTCATACAGAATATTCAAAAATTCAATTTTTACAAAAAACTTTTAAAATTAATTATAAATGATATTAAAACAAAAAAAGTCTGATTTTATTTTTACGTATGGTATTTTCGCCAAAAAAAAAAGAAAATATTAATTTTCATCTTGACTGCTCTCATCAGATGTTTTCGGTTCCGAATTTTTTGACTTGTGGTTATTAATTTTAGTTTAAATTTAATTTCATTATTTTTTCAATGTTTTGATATAAAAATATACCAAAAAGAATTTTTTCGTACTGTATGAATGTTGTATATGCAATATTTTTATATAATCTTTTTTTATAATATTTTTTATTATTATCATTTGAAATATAATAATCATTTAAAAATTTTTTAATATTACAAATTTTTTCAGTATAATTTTCATTTAATAATTTTTCATTATCATTAAATTTTATTATATTATATTTTGATATAATAATATCATTATCATTTATATTATATTCAATTGTTTTATATGTTATTTTATTAACAAAATCATTATTATCATTATTTATGATATTTGAATTAATTATTTTATTATATAAGTTTATAAAATGTGTTGCAATAAATATTACTGGACAATTATTTATTGATTTTAAATTAAAATAATTAATAATTGAACATAATAATGATTCACCTTCATCTGGTATTGTACCATTACCAAATTCATCAATAATAATTAATGATTTTGATGTTGAATTAATAATAATATTATTTATTTGTTTTAAATCATTTAAAAATGATGAATTTTCGCAATAAATTGATTCAATTTGATATCTACATGTATATATATAATCAAATAATTTTATATTACATATATCAGCTGATATATTACAACCAATATGTGTCATATATATAATTAATAGTAAATGTTTTAAATAAAATGTTTTACCGCATCCATTTGGTGCTAATAATATTGTTATTAAATTATTATTATTATTATTATTATTATTATTATTATTATTATTATTATTATTATTATTATTATTATTATTATTATTATTATTGTTATTACTGCTTATATTTGTATTATATTTTATTATTTTATTAATATCATTATTATTTTTGTTATTATTATTGTAATTATAATTATATTTTTTTTGTAAATTAAAATTTTTATATAAAAAATTCCAACCATTTTCAATATTAAGTATATTATTATTTGCATCATCAGTTAATTTCGGTCTATTTAATGAATTATCAACGGTTATTTTTGTAAATGATATTATTATATCTAATCTACCAATAATATCAATTATATTTTGTATATATGGTAAATTATTATATATATATATTAATATACGTTGAGCTACACGATATTCATGCTCTTCAATATCTGGCCATATTTTACCTAAAATAAAAAAAAAAAACAAAAAAGAAATATTTACAATAAAAACTCAAAGTGAATATTTAAATATCATGATCAGAAAATTAATATTTTGCTTACTATCTATCATTCATGATCACCTTTTACTTTCATTAAAATTAAAATTGTCAAAAAGGATCAAAATAAAACATATTTGTAACAAACTACTTATCATATCTGTAGGCCTGGTATTTTATTTGAAAAATAATGAAATATAAATTGACTTTCAAAACATTCTGTCAAGACATTATTGTGAAACCTCGACAGTAAATATTTTGACAAAAATGTCGTAACAGTAAATGTCTTTTTTGAAATAAATGATAATTCATAGTGCTTGGTTTTTGTTTTTAAGTGTAGGCAGATTATACAAACTATATAAAAAGCAAATTGAATTTAATTGAGGCAATTAAAAAGGCATCTGTGTTAGTCCTAGTAGAATAAAAAACATTGACACCAACAGAACAAGGGGTAATAAATAAACTAAATCTCAACGCTTCGTGTTAGGAAACCTCAGGTGCCATAAACAAACGATGATGTTTTTAGTCTGAGAGCAATAGAAGGATACTTTGCCGCAGAACCAACTCCCAACCAAATTGCAATAGATGACAAAATCATTGAGAAATAGGTAACCAATTTGGAAGTTACCGAGAAGCGGTCTACAAGAAAAAGAAAAGAAAGTGAAAATTCAAAAAACTGCTTGATTGAAAAGCAAATAAAAATACAGCAAGATTTTTACGAGAAAATTACCGAAATATTAATAAAAGGCAACGAAACGGCTAATGAACTAACAAGATATGCGAGAAAAATTTATGAACTAAAAAAAGAAGAGGTGCAAAAAAAATTGCAATCACAGAAAAATCCAAGAATTACGAAGACATGGCTCGACATGTTTTTTTTAGAAATGAAAAGGAAAAAATTAGCACTAAAAGAAAGGTGAGCATTAAATACATTGATAATATATAAACTTAATTAAGGTGACTTAAATGTACATATGTAGTGAACTTTCCACGTCAATTGTCACTACATCTAAGTCATTTAGGCACGTCAATTGTCACCATCTAAGTCATTTAATTACATAACGTCATTTACTTATACTGTGATTTCACAACACTTTGTGTGTATGCATATGTATGTGAATCATGTGAGGTCTCATCTTATGATCACAAATCTAAAAAGCAATAACAAACTAAAAGCATGAAATAAAATTAGGAAACAATAATTTAATCTTACCCCCATTGCATTAATGCTATGTTTCTTCCAAAATATAAATGCTCGTCTTCAACAGGTTTAATTATTAAATCAATTCAAACACACTAAATTACAGTCCAAAACGCTAAATATAACATAGAAAAATGTCCAAGAATTTGTGTTTTTAAGTGAATTGTAAATAAAATGATGCCCAGATTAATTCACATTATGTGAAAATATTTAAAACAAATAGAAAAACTGAAAACAATGACAACTATAAATCGTAACTGATAACTATTTCAACGGGCACATTCTAAAAACAAATGCGTTTACATTCAATAGTTCTGTAAAAAAAAATTGCCAACAGATGTCGTAAGCAAAAATATTCATGCTTAAAAAGATTAGAATTGTTCCCCCGCATTTTTTGTAATTTTTTTATCAAATTTTATGATAAATTTTATGATTTTGAATTGAATGACTAGTGAAATTGAATGAAATTAGATTACGTTGATTTCGAGAATTACGTGATTTTAAGAGAGTTTTTACTAGGCGAGTCAAATATGTATAAGTATATGGAAATTTATCTTTGTATACTTCTATACAAAAATTGCGTGTTTGACTGTAATTGCGGAATTTAATATTATATTGCACTTTCAAAATAAAAATTTAGTTAAAAGCAATTGACTTTGAAAGTTTATATTTCTCTTTAAAAGATGTTTAGTTCTTAAAACAGAAAAAAAAAATTTTTTTTTCTAATAATTATTGTTTATTTTTAGGCTGCTTTACATCCAAAATTAATAATTTCAATTTCCCTAAACTTATGCAAACAAAATCTTAAGAAAAATTTCTACTTTCGCTTATCAAAGACTCAGAGTAAAATTTTATTAAAATCTAGTATAAAATTTTTCGTCGTAAAAGAAACAGTACACATAATTATGTGTTTCCCATTTTTTTAGCGACATCTACTGACCTTAAATCAAAGGTCTATAAAAGTTAACCAATTGTTAATATACGATTTATTATTAAGGAGGGGATATAAAGAAAGATGAAATAAAAATGAAATTATCAAAACATTTTTTTTTCTCTAAAAATCTGGTTTTTGTATGACGTACACTTTTCCTTTTTTTCTGTTTTTAGATTTTTATATTTTGATGTATGACAGAAATTAAAATTGAAATCTGGAGGAGATTTCAACAAAGCTCAATAGATGGGTCTGGCAAAAATTTCAAATTATCGGACATCAAATCAAAATATGTATATAGCTACTTACCAAACATGTGATTTAATTTCTCACAATACTCTGTTTTAAAAAAATATTTATTATCCCAATTAAAAAAATATTTAATTGTTTTAGTTTCAACAATATTAAATGGAAATAATATACCATCATATTGTATGCATAATACAAAACCGATTTCTGGTACATAATAGCCATCGATTTCATTAAATATTATTGGTATATTTTCACTTTCTTTTTCAATATTATATTTTAATTCATCTTTAATATTATACAATTGAAGTTTTTTTTTATCTAATATACTATCAACACCACATTTAACAACAAATTTATTCATATAGATTTTCATTTGATCTAAATCTATTATATTTTCAATTATATATAGTGATTTTTCAATACATTCATAATTTAAATTTGATATTAAATTAATTATTGTTTTATTATCATTATTTCTATTATTCTTATTTAATAACAATAAATTGTTACAATATTGAATTAATTTATATATAAAATATAATGATTTTTTTAATTTTATCCATTCATTAACATTATTATAATTTAATAATAATGTTTTAATATTAATATTAATGTCATTAATATATTTTAAATATAATTTTATATTATTAATTATATTTATTTTATTATTACTATAACGTAAAAAATCAATTGTATTTAAGTTAATATTAATATCATAATTATTACTGTATGGTTGATTTAATAATAATTTTAAATTTTTATAGCCATTATTTGTATAACATAAATTTAATATATAAAATAATGAATATTTATTATATTTTTTTAATTTGTTACTATTATTGTTATAATAATTATTGTTATTATTATATAATTTATATGATGATAAATAATCAATTTTATTAAAAATTTGTATATAATCAATTGTTATATCATTAATAATCAAATATGATTTTAAATTAAATGTACGAATATTTGTTATTATACTGAAATTATTATAATTTTTATTATTATTGAAATTTTTATAATTTATATTCAAATAATTTATTAAATTTCCAAGTGAATTGACAACTGAAGGAACTTCTAGTGGAAAAATACTAAAATTTGAAAAAAAAAATATATGTATATATGATAATATAAAAATCTGTTTAATTTAAAATTATCAAAATAAAATGGCAAATGAAAAAAATAATTAATTCCTCCACGTAATATGGAGGAATAATAAGTATTCTATTATATTTGAACACAACACAAATTTTGATATTAAATTTTAAAATTGATCAAATTAATATTGCATTGCAAAAATAAAATTTTAGTTTAAAGCCTGAAAGCTTATAACATTCTTGCATTAATTATATGAATTGTAATCACTGAATAGTATTTAAAACATTCACTCCAATTAGAGTTTCACTCCAATTATAAAGTTTTAAGGAGTTGCGAATTTATATACTTACCTTTCAAGTAAAATTTTCTTTTCATCATTTGTAATATCATCTCTTATATTACCTGGTAATTTAATATTTAATATTAATTCACGATTTTTGTATAAAATTTTTTTATTAATTGGTATTATAATTATATTATTCATTTTTGAATCACTTTCATTTATATTAATATCATATTGTATATTATCATTAATATTATTATTATTATACTGTTCCATTAAAAATTTAATATTTTTTAATAAAGCATTATTATTTAAATTGTAATAACAACTAAGTAATATAATATCTGGTTTTAAAAAACGAAAAATATTTGTTAAATTATTGAAATTTGGTTTTAAATCAATAATTGGTTTAGCAATTGTTATTTCCATTTTATTAATATCATAATATGTAAATCCAATTAAATTATCTTCATAACTAATTGATAAAATATATTTAAAATTTTTTGGTGAAATAGAAGATAATAATAATGGTGACGATGATGATGATAATGGTAAAACTTCAATTCCAATTTTATTATTTGACTTGTAAGCTGCTGCCATTTTTAATATTTTTTACACATGCATATAAATATATGTATATGTAAAAGTGAGAAAGTAATATTTTATTATTTTTTAAATTTAAAAAAATGGTAAAATAAAACAGTTGTTCACCTCATCTCAATTTTAATTACATACTGATATTACCTTCTTTTTCACATACATATCGTCGGCAAAACTGTGATACCACGTAAGTGCAAATATTTCCAAAAGTACTTTACCAATTTTCTGTTTAGGAAATGTCAAACAATCCATCTTTTAAATTTATGAAAATATGAAAATTATTTAAAGAATATGTAATTATTTATTAGTTTTTACTGTTTCGTAAATTTTAAAGATTGACTGTTTGAGATTTCATAAACAGAAAATTGATAAAGTACTTTTGGAAATATTTGCACTTACGAGGTATCACAGTTTTGCCGACGATATGTAATATACATAATATTTATAGAATAGTATTGTCAATTAACAGTATGTATTTGATTTAAAAGCAGCGTTGCCAAATAAAAATGGCAAATTATTCGAAATCAGCCACAATCTAGAATTTCCGAAATTGGAACCTATAAATAATTATGTTTTTTTTTTCCATCTTGTTTACCACCAAAGTAGTAGTTAGTTCTCCTTCGGAACGTGGTTAAAGTTTAATTAAATACTTATTGTAACATAAAAAACCATGATTATTATATAATCTATCTAAATATATTTATACTAAAAATTACGATAATAACCAAAGTGTTGCAGCACTGAAATATTTTCATATATTATAAGCAAAGACACATATATTACTAGTGTAAGTTTTTTCATCAGAAAAGAAACTGTTCGTGTATGCGAGTATAAACAGTATGTGTTTTCCATTTTTTAGCGACATCTACATATATAGCAGTTAACAATTGGTGTTTTACAAGAAGACGAAATAAAATATAAACAAAATTAATGTCTTTATATCTAACAAGTCCCAATACTCAATTTTTTGTACGAAATATTACGAATTTTTGGCTTCGTTGCTGGTTTTTTCTTTAAATGCCACTGATCGTGGCATTAGCTAATTTTCTATCCGTTACTATAATAGTAAACTCTTAAGTGTCCTGAAAATGAAGACAAAATGAAAATTAAAACAATTTTTTTTGTTAATTTTCAATGTTTTTCTCATTTATTTTTTTTTATTTTTGAATTCTGCAATTTCTAAAATTTTATTTATGTACATATTTTTATCATTATAATATAGAAATTTTATATACATATTATGTATTGTAATTTTTATACATTATGTAGTATATACATAAATATTTGTATATTGACGCATGCATACAATATACATATATATAGATGTATATATATACATATATATAAATATAACCGTATTATCGCGAGTTTAATTATATAAATATTCAATTTTTTTCTTTATACTAAGAAAGCAAGTGTATTTTTTGTCGCTAAAATATCTAGGATTAATAATATGACAGCTCAAATAACATTGCCAGCCGGGAAAATAAATTTATACATACATATATGTACAAATATTATATTTTTAAAAGTATTTATCTAGATATAGTTTTAAGGTTAGCGGATGGGAAAATATTTTGCAAACATGTCAACAGTATTCTCGTAAACTTTTCTGAAATTTTCAATTTAATTAAAATTTTTTTTTTTCATTGCATAATTAAAACCAGAAAAAAAATAATGTATATTAAAATTTTTATTGATTATCGTATTCGTTGTGAAGTTATATAATTTTTAGAATTTAAGAGAAATTAACCAATTGGTAGACGAGGGGAAAGGAGAGGGGAGCATGGTAACAATTAAATTTTTTTTGTCAAAAATATAATTTAGTTATAAAAAGGATAGCAAGGACAACTTCCTGAATCGAATAAAGATTTTTTTTAGATTAAGGATAAACACGATATGCGATTAAAATTATAAAAGATATATACAATATAAAAATAAAATTGGTATTATTATATATATTAGCGAAAATAATTTTTGAGAAAATGATTTTCTTTAATTTACGCAACTAAGATTTAAGGGTTTATTAAGGGAGAAATTTTCAGATTTGATTATATTAATTTTACTAGGCCTGTTACAATTACAATGAAGACCATAACGAAATTAAAGAGAAAAAATGTCAATAAAAAATATTGTGACATAGGTACCTTTGTAAGAATTTGAAAAAAATTGCTTTTAATCCCATTCCTAAAAAATATATATAAACAATTAATAATGTAATGGTATAATAAAAATATTGTATGATTTATTTCTGTTTATATTTTGTTCATTTTAAGAGGTCTAATTCTGGGAATCATATCGTATCAAAAGTAACCTTTATATTATTTTTAGATTCTCAGAAAGAACCCTCAAATATATAAACAGTAAATAAGCTATTACATAATTATTGTGTATTTATATATTTTTATTAACATAAATTTTTTATATGTAATTTTTGTTTTTAGAAACTGAAATATTTTTTTTTATTTTTATTTTTTTATAAATACAAAATTGACAATTATTATGACCATTATTTTTTTTCTTAATAATGTGTGGTGTAAAACTACCAAAAACAAAATTCAATTAAATGTCAAAACAAAAATGATGTGATTCAAAGAAAGTTCACGTAGAACAAAAATTTTCGCGCACTAAAATTAAAAAATTTGTCTCAATAAACAAACGCAAAAACTCTTAAAAAGAGTTAAATAACCACAAAGAGCAAAAGTGCTAAAAGAAAATGTCTAATTTTTTGTTCAAAGTGGTGCATTAGAAAAAATAATTTGAAAAGTTTTGTTCTATGTGAATAATGTATGTGTTACACAATTTTAGGTCAAATTAAAGATTAATATTTCAAAATTTACATTTATATCAAAACTAATATATTTTTTTTCTACAAAAATAAAACTATGTATATGTACATATACATTAGAATTCATAATTTAAAATGAAACTAAAACATACATAAATTTTTTTTTATTAATTGAAATTTATTTTTCATTAATTGAAAATGATAATGAATTTTTACTTTTTGTTTCGCTCACTTCAATGTTGCAGTAATACTGTTCATACATTAGAACATGTTCAGTAATTAGAACTTATAAGCTGAATTATGTATTGTATCTACTGTAATTTTGAAGTTAGGGGCATTCCTTTTCGTATGCATTTTATTTTCTTTTAGTGGAAAATACAATTGCTTAAAGTATCTTCAAAAACAAAAACTAAATCAAATTAATATTTTTATGTATTTAAATATACTTTCAGTAATAAAAATTCTTATACGTGCAATATTGCATACCACAAAATACTTGTAAATTATGTTTTTGTTTTTTTTTTTGTTTTTGTTTTATATATTTTAATTAATATTGTTATAATAAATCATTATAAGTAAGCTGCTGTTCATCATTATAAGTGTTAATGTTCGCTTTAGCATTTAAAAATGCCAGTATTTATTAAGAACAAATTCTTTGACTTCGAAATTACAGTAATATGATATTAATACACAATTCAACTTACAGATCTTCGTTGTTGAATTATGTATTAGTACGAAGAATTATAATTATACTGCAACTTTGAAGTCAAGGGTTTTATAATACAATAGACAATAAAAAAAAATAAAACCAGAATTTCCAAATAAAACTCTCAAAATTACAAAATCAATGTACTTTGTTTTTACATGCATAAAAATTAAATGAAAATTGCTTAATTTTTTTTTTATAAAATTCTAACAAATTTCTTGCATACATGTATTTTAAATATGTATACATATATCAAATATTTTTAACAATTTCAGTATATGTATAATTTTAATATATATATTTTTACAGTGAACAAAAAAACAAAAACTTTTTATATTATATGAAAATATTATACAGTAAATTGTTTTAAAATTAAAAAAAAATCTTGAATAATAAAATAGTTCAAATGAAGTACTTTTTAAACTTATGGATTTTGGGTACGAAAGAAATGATTCACTTCAGTTTTTTTTCCGAAAAATTTTCAAACTACTTTTTAAGGCACACAGAGACCACTAGATAATCGTGTGCATTAAGCTTATTGTTCTGTAGATACATTTGTTTAAAATAACTTTTTTTCACAAAATTTAAATTTAAAAGAAACAACACATAAAATTTTTTTTTTCCGAAAACTCATTTATAATAAAAATATTTTAATATGATATCGTATGCCGGACGGACCCCTACAAATTCAATTTCAGAATGTAAATTGAAACTTTCTGAAACTCGGGTTCTCCTAATTTCATTATTCGCTCAAAATACAAAAAAGTATAATATTGTAAATTATAATACTTTGTAATTCATTTTTTAATTTATATACTATAATTTTTTAGTAATTTACTGTATAATACGAATACAAATATCCAATAAGTATATATATATGACGCAATACGTTTTTTAATTATTTTTTTTTCTTGGTGTAATTCTATAAATAAAATATGTTTTGCTTTTTATTTCATTTTTATATATTTTTTTATACTATAATTATAATTTATATAATTTTAGTAATACATACGTAAATATATATTCATATATACACATAAATATATAGAAAGTGCCTTACACTATTTATGATGATATGCTTAAAGCAAAGTTGAACAATGAGTGATCCACAGCCCAAAATTTAATAATTTTTTGAATCGCATTACAACACTGTAAATTAATTTGATATTCCTAAATGAAATTGTCTTCATTCTTGCATAATACTTTTTAGAATTAATCTTTAGTTCTTGGGCACTGAATATTGAAATATATATCATAATACTTTTATATATAACGATGTATCAATTTTTATTCATTTTGTAAAAATGAAATATTTTTACAAAAAAGAAAAATATCATCAACTCAATTCATTAAGCGATGTAATTGTAATTTTTAATTATATATAATGCTGAATAAATTAAATTGGTGTTGAATCTGAATTTAAATATTAACCTTTTATCTCGAATAATTAATAAAAACTTAGAAATTGATATTGTTTTTTCTCTTTATAAAAAAAAGTAGGGTGCGAATGTGATGTTTTCGCTCTCAGAAGAAAAGAAATACTGGTGAACTACACATTCACTTTAGTAGAGGAGAGTGGATCTCAAGTGGAAGCTGTAGTGACTTGCCGGCACCAAAAGAAGCGCCGCGACGGGTATACAGTAGTTCCGTATGCCCTGTTTATATGATCTACAATACTGTATTTTTATATACCACGCTTTTATAGTCACATATAATTTGCAACTACACAAGATATGATACGTCGATGTATACTTATACATATATATTCCCTATATCTGCTAATATACCTATCTCTATATCTATATATGTTTATACAAATATATATATATATAATATATATATATATATATATATATATATATATATATATATATATGTGTGTGTGTGTGTGTGTGTGTAATAAGTATATACATACACTTATACACATAAGTATTTAGTTGTTAAATAAGTATATAAATATGTAATAAGTATATACTTATTACATATATAAATACATGCTTACATATTTTGTTTTTATTTTGCAAATCTTTACTTTTAAATCAGAAACTAAAAATAAAATAATTCAATTTTTTTTAACTAATTTTTAAAATTTTTTTTTAATTTTTTAATCTCTAAATACTTTAATGTTTTAAATTATATTTAATTTAATTATTATCAATTTTTTTTTTCATTTATTGTTGATTTTTTTTAAGCATTTTCTAATTACTATATTTTTTTTCAATTGTTGTTTCATAATAATAAACTTTCTTATACAACTAAAACATTTAAGGTTTTCTTTTTCTTTATTTATTTTGGAATTACTGTTGATTTTCTTTTGCTTTGTTTCTTTTTAAAATGCCAATTTAAAAACAAAAAATTGAAATTCAGCATAAAGTTTTTTTTCTTTTCTGTTTTCTAATACCTACAATTACAAAAAGAAAAATGGTTGTATAAGTAATTTGAGAAATAAGAAAAAAAAATTAACAGAATCTAGAAAATATATGATTTCAAATTTCAATAATACACAATTCAGTATTAAATACACCATTCAGTTTATGACTTTTAATTGCTTAATTTTTTATTAATACAACTTTATTTCAAAATTGAATTAAAACATGAATTACAATATTACACAATTCAAGAGCTTGACTATAAGTTAAAAATTCAAATACTGAATTGAATATTAAAACCGTATTATTGGAATTTTGAAATAAGGGACTTTCATATATATTTCTATAGCCATTTTAACATTTACAATTAAGAACAATTGCTATTACTCTTAAATATTTACCCAGCAAAATATAAAACTAACCTGTAATAATTAGGCTTAAAAGGACCAGCTTTATTTAATCCCATATATTTTGCTTGCTCGTCGGTTAATTCTGTTAAATGGGCATCAAACGTCGATAAATGTAAACTGGCCACATATTCGTCTAAAAAAAAAAACAATTTTTTATAAAAAAATATAAATTTACATTTCAAGATAATTAAGTCCATCAATTTTATACATACCCATTTTTTTCGGTAATAAATAAACATCTGATTTATAACGCCCTGGAGGCGCATTAAATAATTCAATCAATGCTAATGCTTGTGTCGCCGACGTTACAGATACAACAAATGATGGTATACTTGAACATGATAAATTAACTAAACGTCCTTCTGCTAATAATATTATACGTTTACCATCTGGCCATATTATATGATCAACTTGTGATCTTACTTTTTCCCATGTTAATTCTGGTGTGCGTAAACTATTCTAAATGTTTCAAAGAAAAATTTAAATTTTAAAACATAATTCAAACAACAAAAATTTGAACATAACTATATATAAATTATAGTTATGTTAGAATTTTTAATAAATAAATTGAATATTAAAGCTATAATTTATGCGGAACAGTATATTTGCAATATTTACCACATCGATTTCTGTATTAGAATGCCCCATATTGCAAACAATACACCCGTTCTTCATTTTATCCATATGATCACGATTAACAACATTTTTGTTACCTGTAGCTGTAACAACTATATCAACACTACGAACAACTTCGTTTAATTTGACAACACGGAAACCATCCATACTTAAAAATTATAAGAAAAATATTGTTATATTAATTATAATTATAAGTTGAAATATATAAATTTAAATCTATTTAAACTTCAAATAAATATCGTAAAATGCATGTTAACCTGAAATATAATTTATACACATTATATAATTTACATTCTTTAGCGTGTTTTTAAAATCATTAAATTAAAAAATGTATTGTAATCATTTATTTCATCAAACTACTATGTATGTAATACCCAACAAGTACCTGGCTTGTAATGCACATATTGGGTCTATCTCTGTAATATAAACAATACAGCCAAGACCTTTTAATGCTTGTGCACATCCCTTTCCGACTTCGCCATATCCGCAAATCACTACCTGTTTACCACCGAACATAACATCCGTTGAACGCTTTAAACTAAAAAAAAAATTTACACACAAAAAAATAATCATTTATCTTGTACTTACTGTAGTATACATTTATGTTATTTAAAATATAAACATTATAGTTTGAAAAATCTGGTTTATCAACCTTAAATTTTGGTCTGAATATTTCACAACTATAATATATTATATTATAATATTACAATATAACATACCTATCAATTATTGATTCCTTGCAACTATACAAATTATCAAATTTTGTTTTAGTTACGGAATCGTTAACATTCATTGCAGGTACTGTTAATTTACCAGATTTTGACAATTGATATAAGCGATGAACTCCTGTAACACTTTCTTCAACAATACCTTTTACCATTTTAAACATTGCTGGATATTTTTTTAACATTAAATGTGTTGCATCACCCCCATCGTCCAATATCATATTTGGTTGCCAATTTTCAGCATTAACACATTTATCTATACACCACCAAAAATCTTCCTCAGTTTCACCACGCCACGCGAATATTGGATAACCAGCTTCAGCTAAAGCTGCAGCAACTTCATTCTATAAAAAAAAATACATTAATTTTAATTAAGTATTTTATAATTTTATATAAATTCACAATACCTGCGTAGAATATATATTACATGCAGCCCATCTTATTGATGCTCCCAATTCAACTAGGGTTTCAATTAGTACCGCTGTTTGAGCATTGATATGTGTGCATCCAACAATTTTAGCATTTTTTAATGGTTTATCATCGCTTGCACGCTTTCTTAAAGCCATAATACCCGGCATCTCTTAGTTAATTAAAAAAAATTCTAATAAACTTATATTTTTTTAAATCAAATTTAATTCACCTTGTTCAGCAATTTCGATTTCACGACGACCAAAAGCATGTTGATTAATATTCCGTACACAAAAATCAGATGATCCTTTAAAATTTTTTTGTACTTTTTCTCTGGGTGAAATATCATCATCTTCGGAACTGCTTCCAGTATATGATGCTGTTGTTGATAAAATGAAATATTAAAATAAATTACATATAACAAATTACATTCAATTAATAACATACCTGAACTGTATGAATCTGATGATGAAGCTGAAAGAGATCGACTTCTATATCTGGACGACTTTTTTAATGCACCCGATTGTTTTGAGTCCTTTTGAGTCCATTTACAAAAAAGAAGAAAATTAGTCATTATTTTAAAAATAAAATTAAAATTTATTGAAATATATTCATGTAATTGCATTTTACTTTAATTAAAAATTATAATTGATACACAGCAAAATTTTTCAAAGCAGTGAAAATATAAGTAAATAAAGAAAAATGAAACACGTGCTTTACATTATGTATTTAAATATAAAACTAATAAAAACCGAAAAAAAATTATGAGAAAAAATTCATTAATAATGAAAATTAATTTTAAATACAAAAATGTACTTATGTATGTATATTTATTTTTAATTACTTAAATACAATTTAAATAATCGTTAAATAGACAAAACTGAACATGTTAATAAAATACCATACAAGATAAGTAACAACGTAACTGCCTTCACAATCTCAGTAATGCGAATATTAATACACAATTCAGCAATACATTAATACCGTATGCCATGGTATATACCATTAATATCATACTTTTGACATAAAAAGAAATACAGTAATCCACGGATAATTGCGTAAATCAAAATTGCACAATTTTTGCGCTAAGCTCAATTATCAAGATCCCGCTGAATTGCATTGGTGAGTCAAATTTCAATAAAACGAAAATAAAATAATTATAATAACGTACATTGTGCGATACATTTGTAGAAAATAAAATAAATAAAACAAAAACGAAAGAAAATATTCCATTATTTTATTTTAGGTATGTACATGCATATTAATATGTACAAAGTTCGGGTACTTGAATAAAAACAAATGATTAAAATACGGCATAAAAAGAAAATAAGCATCTATGGGTAAATTTAATAGGCGCAGATACATATGCATAATAGTTTTTTGTTGTAAAAATTTTACTTAAAATAAAAGTGTCAAAAAATACCTGACTCAATAATCCGGAAAAATTTCATACGTTACACAGTGGCCTAAAAAAAAAGTATAGCAATTAAACAGGAAAACTAACAATGGGAATGGAAAAATTGCCAAAATTTTTTGCTGAGTTAATCGGGAAATACAATTGAGTGTGATGCAATTAACCGAAGATTACTATAACAATAACTTGAGGTTTAGCTTCTTTATTTTACTTTTTTAGGTTCTCAAAAGTGTGGTACAGTTACTTAATAAATTTTAAGTATTTTTTTTTAAATTACACAGTTATACGAATTATACAATAATAATATTAAAAATAAATATTTAATAAACTATATAAATATAAATAAATATACACAAAAAGAAAATATTGAAAAACGTAATAAATTTGTATTTGTTGGACAAATAAATAAATAATTTGAAATTTAAAAATAATAAAAATACTTATGAAAATATAATTTTTTTAAATATATGTATATATAAGAATAGCGCCATCAAAAATTAAAAAAAAAACAGAACTGTATGTATGTATACAGTGTGTTTTACATAGGGTGGCACATAATTTGAGGGATGTCTCCTTGATCAACTTCCAGCAATAAATTGTATGGGTAAACTTCCAAACCATACAACAAATAGAGTTATCACTGGGAGTTGGTTTTACAGGCGTTTGATTGTTCATTATTTTTGGTCTTACAATGGATTTGATTTACCCCACCCATACAATTTTTGCTGGAAATTGATCAAAGAATCATCCCTGAAATTATTTGCCACCTTATGCGAAACACCCTGTATAAGAATGTATAAGATTTGCATTCCATTTGCACCTTTGTCAAATATTTCAAAACAAATAAAAACCTAATTTCAATTTCTTTCTTTTTACTTTATAATTAATGTTACTTTATAATTAAAAGAGAATTAGTGACCCTCCCTAAAAAAAACTGCACAAATTACTTAAGATCTTTCCTAATCAGTGAGATTCTACTCCCCATAAAGATGCAAACGGCCGCTCATTTCAAGCGATAAAATAAGAAACGAACTTTCTAACTAAAATTTTATATTAAAAAATATAGGCTTAATGCATTATTTTCATAAAATATTTAAACGTAATGCAGAACACCGTTTAAAAGTCAATTAGGAAACGCAAAATTTAACGTAACACCTAACACATTTAAATTAAAAATTTTTGTATTGTCAAAAATATAAAGCAGAAAAATGCTAACTAAAATATTTTATTTATATATGTTACGAGTATATGATATATATAAAATATGTTATATGTGTATATAACATAAATTTTTATATGCATGTATATATATTTATTATATCTAAATGTGTTTTATGTCCAGGAGTTATACTTGACACGCCATATTTAGTTGATGAAGAACGCCTTTACGACTCCATTTTTATTTTACTGATAGCATAATATGTACATAAACCTAAATGATGACTTCAAAATTGAAATAGTATGTTTCAATACCGTTATATTATTGTAATTTTGAAGTTTGGATTAACTTTCAATTTGTATATATTAACGTTATTAAAAATAAAAATAGATACAATTTTCTTCATTTCAAATTGAACTTTACTGTTTTAAATTCAAATAAATTATTAATTTAACAGTTAAGAAAACTTGTTAAGAGAATAGTGTCCAGTGTAGCTCCCGGAAGAATTTTAAATAAGAGAGTTTCATGTTATTTTCTTTTTTTAACTTTACCAATGACATCATTTCTATATCAAACGATCCTGTGTTCCTATTGCGAAAATTACGAAGAGCATTGCCCGCTGTTGATACCATCAAATCAAATTTCGGTAAATTCTTTATAAAATATTTATATGTTATAAGGATATATATATTTATATATTATAAATATATGTATATATGCATATATACAATTATAATATTAAATTTCATGTTCAAACACACAACACCATATTCAAAGTAATCTATATACATATGTATAACGTACATATATACATATGTATATAAATAAATAACTTTTAATTTTGTTTTATTTAAATAATTAAAACTTATAGAATATCCAAAAAAATACAGTTTTACATAAATTCCATTTTTTAATACATTCCATTTCTATTGCCAATTAATAATTAATTGGATATCAGAAATATAGAGTTATGGACAAAATAATATCATTTCGGCCTATCCTATTTAATTCATGTTAAAATTATATTTTCATTTAAAAATAAATTCTCTCCATTTATCTTTAATAGAGTTATCTGAACCTTTTATTTTATTATAAGTATTTAGTTATATAAGTATAGTCCATACAAGTGTGACTCTACTGTATTTTTAAGAAAAAATTGTGTAATATAAAAGATTTTCGTTACAAAATAAAACATGTGATCAATTTTTACAAAAACCCATGTGATAAACTCCCATACACATATATGTACATTTTACACATTAAAGATCGGGTATGTAATAAAAATAATGTACATGCATATATGTATGAGCTTATGAGTATGTAAACGTTTTTTTTTAAATGTAAATTTGTTTTTTGTTTTTCATTTTTAATTTATTACCTTCATTTTTAAATTTTTTTTACCAATTTATATTACAAAATACAGTAAATTAGTTTTAAGAAAAAAATTTATTTTCTTTGAAATTTGTTTGTTTTAAAATCAAAGAAGAGCAAAACAAAGTTTTCACGTGCAATTAAAAGCAACAAAAACAAAATATTGAAATTTTAAAATAATATGAAAGTTTAAAAGACAATTAAAAATAAATAATTTAAAAAATAATTCACCACCAGAGATCTTTATGCTGTATTAAATTGCACGGTACTAAACTTAACTACACACATTAACTTTTTTAACGAGTGTAATTTTTATTTGTACACAAGAAATTAAAAATGAATTAACAAAAAAAAGTTTTGAAAACAAAAGTAACTTAAAAGTTACTTAAGAATAATATAAGACAAAAAAACAATCAAAAACAAACAAAAAGTAAAAAATTATTCTCATGTGGGCAACATAAAAATAAATTTATCGCCCGTCGATCAAACTGAACAACTGAATGTGTGTGTTGTATGCAGTGTTATCGCTTTGCTGATTTAACGGTGCTTCTATTACTTTCTCGACGTCCTATATTGCTTACTGTTTTTAATTTCCGTTCTAATATTAAATACCCAAAAAAAGTAATAACGCAATTAAAATTTTTTTTTCGGACTGCCCTAACTGTCTTTCTTGAGTTTCCAATAAATACAAAAAAAAAACATACAAAATTGTTAGTTTGTCAAATTAATACTTTCTAAACTGATGACAAGCGCATAACTTTTGTCAAAAAGTAATTTTGTTTGAAATATTGCTAACATACCAGTAGCGCTACCAGTATATTAGGATTAATCTAGTGTTTTTAAATTGAAAATACTGCTTTTCTAGGGACTTATCTGTTGCTCATTTAAAATGTGAAAAAAAGAAGACACTGATTGTACGTAAAATTTCATTTTATTTCAATAATAATTAAAGTGGATCGGGAAGAAAGATATGTTGATAAATTTTTTGTGATTTTAATCAACGATAAGATTTCGATTTGATTTTTGAGAAAAAAAAAATTCATATTAGCATTTAAAAATTTTGATTTCTTATAGAAATATTGCAAAAAAAGAATTCGTGGACAACCTCACCCTCCCTTACTTTTATAAAAATTAAACTGAGCCATTACCTAAATACATAAATTAGAACTATACTAGTCACAAGGGACAAGGTCTTAGCTTTTATTAAATTATAATTAAATTGTATTCAGAATAAAACAATTTCAGCACATTCCGTCAATACAAAATTAAACGTAAGTGTAAAAAATATTCGAAATTATAAAATACAAATTCATCCTGGTAGACTATACTAAGAGTATAGTTTATTAATTAAATTGATTAACTTAGGTTAGTTAAAAAAAGAAAAATTTTCTTTAAAATATATAGAGGTATTAAGATTAAAAGATAAGATAAAATGAGGTTCAAATAAAACATCAAAAAAAAGCTTAGTAATTTCTAAATTTTTTTTATGGTAACAGATAATTTCTTTTTACAACCGTAGAACTGTTGGATGACGTAGCCAAAGGAACGAGTCAAGGCAAAAAAAATCGAAAAATGCGAACACCAAGGAATTATCGGCGGATTATTTTCTACAGTATCTTCTATAGTAATTTCATGAAGTGTATAATATATAACGTACGTAATATTGTCGCTGAAATTCAAAAAGTTTTTATCAATTTCTTTATAGATATATCAGAACTTCTAAATCACAAGTACCTACTTATAGTAAAAAAATTAACTAAATTAAATCAAAATTTTTATAGATTATTTTTATGAATTTTATCAAATTGAATTAGAGATTTGATCCCAAAACATTCTAATATTTAAATTCAATACAAAAAAACGATTTAGATATTTTTCCTTATTTGCTGCCATTGATAGTATATAAAATGTACGTACAATAATTTTCCCATGGAAATAATGAAATCCGAATTATTTTGTATAGAAATTCCAATGCTATTTTTTAAATTTTAATAATAAAAAATATACACATAAATATGTAAATTACTCTCTTTACAAAGCTTTTGGAAAATTTTATAATAAAAAAAAAAAATTTATCACCTGACTGCAAACTGAAAAAAAAAAATTGAATCGTGCTTAAAATTGTACTTCATTAGTTTTCAAATGAAAAGTTTTTTTTTATTTGCTCAAAATTTTAAATGGAGGATAAAAGTGCTTTTGCAATTAGGCACCTCAATTATTACTTATCTTAATTTTTTTTATCATTTATGTGCGTGTTTTTTTCTTGTGTTTTAATTATCTTCGAAAAATACGCCGACAACACGACGACATATTTACCTATTTAATTTTTGTTTAATAATTAATTGTTTTGTTTTATTTGTTAATGGCTACAGATGTTGTCTAACATTTGTTTGTAAACGAGATGATTAATTTTTTTCGGGGGGGAACGTCGGGATTGATTGAATTGAGCTAACTATACGATTTAAATCATGTCGATATTTTATTATTTTATTATAACATATTACATTACATTAAATATGGTCGATATTTTCGACCATATATAATTGTTGCACTAATAATGAGAGAGTGAAAATAGAAACAAACTGCTTTTAAAATAAGAATTCAAAATAGGTAATCGAATTTTTTGGGATGCTATGAGAATACGATTTTACAATAAACTCAATCATTATTTTAGTTAACAGTTCACAATAATATAAAGCGATTTTTTTAGATAATGATCGCTATACATATCTACATATATGTATAGTATGTTTTTGACCCTCTAGTTTATCTAGAAATAAGTACATGTAAATATTTCTTTTAAAAACCAATGAGACAAGCATCAACCGTGTTATATATAGAAAACATGTGCGTGTTACTAAAAATTACATCCGCTTGCAACTTACAATCATTACTAAAAAAAAAGCCATTAGGTTACAAATTTTTTGAAAGGCAAATATTTTTTATTAACACAAAAAAAAAAACAAATAGAGTTTTATTTTGTCTTTGTCAAAATTGAATGACAGCCTGTTTTAGGTTAACTTTATCCCAACTAATATACTATTGAACAAAACTATAATGCTTTGTATTAAAAATAAAAGGAGATGAAAGAGTAAAGGCTTCAAAAACTTAAAAACAACTTATAAAAAAAATAAATAATATAAAATGTTATACTAACTGTTATAATAATTTGTTATGCTAACTGTTATACAAACTATGTTTATAATTTTTATAAAATGAAGAAAATAGGGTTAGATATACTTAATGAAATTAGAAAAAAATTACAATTACGTACATAGGTAAAGGTGATTGTTTTAGAAGATAATAAGTAGAGAGAAATAATTTTTAGAGATAATAAGAAATAATTTACGCACTAACAAATACATTATTTATGATATTATACAAAAATATCAATTATCTGGCTACTAACTTCATAATCATAAATAAGTACCCACATTCGTTACATGAATATTGAACAAAACAAAAACAAATTACAACATACATGTATAAAACTAGATTTAATTATTTATTATATAGAACACACCATGTATATACATATATACCCATAAATAATATTAATTAAATATATAACATGTAAGAATTACAAAAGTATGATCGAACGGTATACTAAATTTTCCTTACCGTTTGTAACGCTAAGAAATAATGGTCCTAGATATAGACTCGGGTGTATGTTTTTGATCTTGGGTGTCGAATTCTGAGTCGATTTAATTATGTCTGCCCATCTGTTTGTCTGTCCGTCGGTTCATCGTATTGCAAGCTGCCATACAGCTTGAAAATCTATTTAGCTATATCTCAAAAACTATAAAAGCTATGGTATTTTCACAGAAACTATTAAAGCTACATAGCTGAAATTTTGAACAAACAAATTTGGTAATGTTGCCATCATTTTCAGTAAAACACTTAGATAATACAGGTTTTAATGGTAACTACCATATAATATGTGTAAAATTACACAAGGCATATTTTAAAAAGCAAGAGATTGCATTAAAATTGCACAATGTAGTCTGAAACTGGTGTTAAAGCTCTCGGAGTCGTCGTACTTCTTTTTAGAAAAACATTTTTTTGTGTGTGAATAAGGCGTGTGCGGCAGGAGAGAGAAGTAACTTATTATGAGAGAACTTATGGGTATTTTCAAAGGGGAAAAGAAAATCAAAATTAATGAGCCTTATTCTAGTTGTCGCGTCACTTACGTGACATTTGTCGTTGTCGCTGTCACATCATTTGAAATGTGGTATTCTGGTTGTCGAATGACGTGAGTGCGAGAAATAATCGAAAATGAAACGTTTCAAGTGAAATTGATACATTTTAAAAAGAAATTTTGGCGAGTAAAGTTCAAACTAAAAAAAATTTTCAGTGTATATATTTACATTTTTAAATAATAAAAAATGTCATTTGCATTATCGTTTACGAATTCATCTCATTCCGCTAATGATGAATTTAAAAAAATATAACAATAAGGGATCGAAAGATTTAAGATTAGCGACAGCTCTAATCCATTGGATTTGCCAATTTTCTAGTAAATTAGTTGCAAACATTTTATTTTATTCATAGATTTATAAACTATTACAGACTTCCAAAGGAGGCCTTTGTATATTTACTGAATATATTCGAGCGTTCTCTGTCATGAAATTTCCAATTCTTCAAATTTATAAATACTTTCACGCTAAAAACAAAAATTAAATTATATATTTTACGAGTATGACTTGATTTATGTATAAATTAATTTTTTTATGATTTTGTTAAATTGTTTTGTTTTAACTTGCATTTTTAGTGTATTCTTCTTTCTTGTCACTTGTAAATACTTTTCGAAAAAAAACGTCGTTTCACTACGACATATCTCGCATCAAAACGACAACTGGAATATGACTGAAACACATTTTCCCGCTACTCCCCGACGATTGTCACTGCGATCGCCGCTTAGAATATCAAATTCAAGTCGTAACAGCAATTGTCGCTCTACTTCGACAACTAGAATAAGGCTCAAAAAATTTGTCTGAAATGAATTCTAAACAAATTTCAAACGATTGCTAGAACAAAATTAACCCTAATAGAAAATGTTAATAAAATACTAAAAGTCTGCAAAAGAAAAACAACTAGAAAACGAAACTTGGCAGATAATTTTATTTAAGTGAATTAAAAAATTTAATTTGAAGACCGTCGTTTTTCCTACCTCAATTTGATTATTCTCATATTTTTCATATATACAAATATATACAGTTTTAAATTCAAGTAAAGTTATATTTTTTCTACAAATTATTACAATAATTATTGAATTTGTTCATAGTTTTCGTATAGTAATAAGAGATACTTTGCGGTTAGTATGTGAATAATTTATTTATAAGTACATGTATATATATGTATATATTCTGTACATAAATAGAGTGTATTAGAGAATTAGTAAAAATTTTTTATATAAGATATTATGTACTTATATTATATTTAAGAGTTTTTTTTCTGTTTTTTATTTTTCTTTTTTAATAATTCAATTTCAAATTTAGTAAAATATTCGACACTTAAGATTTTATAATTAAAGATACAAGTGAAAATGTCGTTACATAACAAATATTTGTTTGGACACTAATTACTGAATCATCTTGTATATAGAAAAGCGGAAACACACCGGAATTATCTTCAATTAAGATGACATATTAATTCTAATTGATTTTTTCTTTTCAAAATAACGAATTTAGAAATATATTAATTAGATTTTATAATTAGAAAAAAATTTTAAAAATTACAAAAAAAACTGATTCGGTTTTAAATTTACATTTTTTGAATTTAATAAAAAATGTAACAAAAATAAATTTAAAACCGAATTCAATGAATTATTAAAAAAGTTACAATAAAGAAAAAACTCATATTTTATTTAAAAATTGATTTTTGAATATGAAAGCTTCTTTATAGGTAGTATATATTATTATATATATCCATATATATACATATATAACACAGAATAATACAAAGATTAGGTTTATAAAATATTGCATACATAATGTACATATGTTCGCATATGAATTATGTATTTAATAATTTAAATGCTTGTTTAAATATAAAAATTCGTTTATTTGTAAATATTAAAATTTAAATACGTTAAAAATTTTTACAATTTACCATGTCTGACAATTGACCAATATGACAGATCAAAATGCTTTTGAAATTTAATCAAATTCCGACTGAATGAATAATTTATTAACAAATTAAGTATAAAAATAATTTTAAAACGACAAAATAAATATTATATGTATTTTATTTTATAAACCAATACGAAATAAATGAAAAACTTACTATATGGCTAGCATATGTACACATATGTATATATACATATACATACAATTAATACAGGCTTATATCGAATGTTTGTCACATTTTAATAAACTAGATAATTTTGAAAATAATTTACAACACTTTATTGACGCAATAATTAGCAACAATACTTTATTGTTGTTATTTATTATTAATGTTACATTTTAAATAGCAAACATGCTATGGTATTCGAGAAATGCCTGTATCAATATTCCTTATATTTAGTATAATATATATACACAATTTTTTTTAGTTTTTATCCCTTACCATTTTAATACGTTGTCCAATAAATAATTTTGATGAATCCATTTCCTATAAATTTAATTTATCGACATGTATAAATATGTTTTATTTATTATATATGTATATATATATTATATACATATATATACATATAGTTAGGATTAAGTGGTGTACCTCTTTGGGACATAAAACCCTACATAACCTTTGAATAACCAAAAGAATTCACATTGAATATATAATAAATTTAATTTAACGTTTTTATACGAGTATGTGTTCGTGACAAATGAATTTGTGACAAAATATGTATTAATTAATTTAACATAATTAATAATATAATAAAATAATAAAATATTTTATGCCTTAACTCGCAATGGTTGTCAAACCAATTTTGCATATAAAAATCGATTAAAACGACAAAATTCTTAAATTCGGGATATATAAGTCAACTCTTTCAATTGTTTTAGATACTCGTAATTTTTCGAAGATTTGTAAGAAATGAAAAAATTTTGTATCTCAACAACATTTAAAATTTTAAATTCAAGTTTTTTTCTTAGTCTTCACCAAACATTTGAATAAAAATTTAAATTTAATAAGACAAGATTCTACAACGTAAGTTATATAAGGTACTAAAGCACCCTCAGTATATATACCGAAGGTTGATTTCCGCTTAAGGTCCAGACAAAATTAATAAACTAAAGTTAACACACAACATTTTCCTATGCTGTTTTCATTTTAAAATAATTTACATAATTTAAAATTAAAAAAAAAAGAAATACAATCTAAAGTGTCCCAAGATGTACTCCATTTTACCCTATTTTTCAATTAATTAAAATAAAATTTTTAAATAATTTGTTTTTATTATAATTATTCTTTGTTTTCCATTCTATAAATTATAATTATTCTCAGTTTTCTAAACTCTACTTGATAAAGAAAAACAAAAAATAACTTAAGAAAATGAAGTACAACAAACGTAAATAAAAAAAATCAAAACTTATTAACATAATGTAATTTTATTAAATAGCTAATTAAATAGCAATTTGTCAAAGCTAAAACTAAAATTTTTATTAAATATTTAATTTAGTTGGAGAGGAATATTTAAAAGTACTTAAATAATAATACGAAACTAAAATCTAAAAAAATATATAGGCGGGCATCTAATTGAAATTTTTATATAAAAATTCTAAATATACTTATGTACAAACATTAATAAATTTTTATGATTTTACTATTATAGAAAACGGCGTTTCGGTTGCGTTTTGATTTTAAACTAAAATTTGATGGCAAATTATTTGACATTTTCTTTTTCGCTTTGAAATTTAATACAAGTCATTAAATAATTTATTAAAAGTATTGAAAAATTAAAAAAAAAAATCATTTTATAACAAAATGAAAAAAATATCCATTAAATTATTAAAATAGCAAAAAAAAATATTTAATTGGAATCCGAGAGGCCGTTTTCAAAAATAGATAAAATTAATAAGATTTTTTTTCTAAATATAATTTTCTTGTTTTGATTTTCTAATGTCTAAATTAGATTTTTGTATATAGTGTATTAAAGTAATAGAAGTACTAAGCCAAGAAAAAATTGTACATTATACAAAAAAAAACAATTCATTGTTAATTTGCAAAACAAAATATTTATTAATAAAATTTTTATTATTATTAAAAATTATAAAACTAATATAATTTTATAATTTTTATAGCAAGTCACTTAAGCATCTCATTATGTAGACATCTCATTTAATCAGTTTCTCAATTAAATTTTTTTAATTAAAGTGTTAAAAAAATATCACTACTTTTTAAGTTGCAGATCCTACGCAGATTTGTTCTTCAACCGTTTGACCGTTTTTAGAAGAGACATTTTTTAAAATTGGCAATTATGAAAATCAAGTTTAACAAACAAAGATTTTTTTTGACTACAAATAAGTGAAGTTTACATCCAATCTTCATTTTGCTAGATGATTTAGTTAGATTCTTGAAAACAACGCTCTCCATTCCTTTTCAGTATCTAGTGATTCTGATTCAGTATCTAGTAACGTATTTCAGATTTAATGCGGGAGTTGGATTAGAAATTTCAAATGGTGAAAGCGTAAAATTTGGAAAAAGAACCGTTTCTTCATATTAAAAGAAATGTTGTTAAGGATGCATAATTGAATCACAAGACCAGAATTGATATGAAATTTTTATAAAAATGCATTTAGAAACCCTTTATATTCATATACTTATATATATATATAGCTATTATTATTATTAATTTTATAATATGTTTAAAATTGAAAAACATCTGAAACGCAAAAAAGGAACCCTAAAATTGAATCTAATTGAAAAGACGAAATATGTGAAATTAAAGTAAGTACTTACTTATAAAAATCAAAAATATTTTCCGGCATATTCCAAATGTCTAAATAAATAAAATTTTTGCAAAAGATTGCAGTTTTTTGTTAGCATTAATTTACATAATTTTATTAAGTAAAAATGAGGAACAATTCTCTGCAATTTTATATAGCTTATATGTGTATATGTATATATAAATACAAAATACACAAGCTTAAAAATTTATTATAGCGAATGAAAGTTACAGATTGTATCAGTCAGATATGAAAGTTGAAATGAGATTAACCTAAACATTTCTCTACGTAATGGTCATAATATTTTTTGCATTTCTCTTTTCGTTCGTAGTTTTTATGAATAGCAATTTATTGCGAGATAGAACAATATTCTATTACATATGAGTATATGTATGTATATCACGGATTCGCAATACATGTTATTGAATATCCTAATCATAATTCATCTTTATAAAAAGAATAAGTCCCGTTCATTCTTTTCTTAAAATATTTTCAAGTTTAGATTGTCTCCGTGTTCTGTCCATAAATTACAAATGAAATTTTCGATTAAAGTATATAGGTTGTGTTAGTTTGGTATTATCATGTAAATGAAAAATGATAAATAATATTGAGTCTTTAATCTTGACTAAAGCTCTACATTTGATACTTCTTCCCTATTTTGTGAGCTGCTCTTTTAAATTAAAGTTATTGATCAAATTGAGTTATAATCTAAAAATGTTACTCGTATTATATACATAATTGAAAGTTTCACGCAAATAACGTTGTAATTAGTTTTATAAGTAGTAACTTTTTAAAACGACAAAAACAAATTTAAAATTAAAACACTTGATCATATTGACTAATTCTTAGTTTTTAGAGTAGATGCGCATAAATATAGTACAGTTTTAACTTTGTATTGCGGTATACTGTGTTTATGAAAATATCTATTACTTTGCCAAAAAAATGTTGGCTACAAAAAGATTTGACTAAAATGTAAAATTACCCTTAAAAAACAATCTCTCTCTCTTTAAAAAACATAAACAAGATATATATATATATATAAACAAGGTATGTATTTAAGAATTTTAATTACCTGAATTTACCAATTTTATTCATCATTATTAAGCACTAAAAGTATCCCAGTTTTGTATACATACTTAATTACCCCAAATTTCAAAAATCTATTTACACAACGTTATTCGCGCCAGACTTTTTAAAATCAATTACAAATTTCAATTACAATCAATTTTCCAAAATCGCGATCAACTTTTTTTTAACATTAACAATCAAGTAAGTGACAAACAATAGTGATGTATACAGTTGGTAGTTATTAAAAACAAAAATGTTAAAAAAGATGGTAATTATATTATTAAAATTAATATTTTTAACAATAAATACAATAATAATTTCAGTTAAACATGAATTAAAATATTTGAGAAAACAAAAACAAAACAAAAACGGAACCACAAAAAAACAAAAAAAAATAAAATTATTGTCATATAAAAATGAAATTTTAAAATAAAGTTTGGCCAAACCAATGGTTTGCAATGTAGCACTTTTCACTTCAAAATTTGAAAATACCGCTTTTTTAAACAATCTATGTACCTTATTAAAATTACATTCGCTCCTATACAAATATAGTTAAAATATTGCATAGTTTTAGGATGAGCTACGTATGCGATCTTTGAAATAAAACTAATAAGCACTTTTTTTCCAAATTTTTTGGGAAAAGTGTTAAAAATGAAGAATTTATGCAAATATGCTTAAAATAATAAAAAAAAAAACAAATTTAAATAATAATTTTAATTTCTTACCTTGCCGCCAGATCCCGGATCAGTGATTGGACTATCAGAAACGGCAGTTGAATTACATTTGGTTCCAAGTGATACATGAGAATTAGATGTTGAGATGTTGCCAGATGCAGGAGGTGCAGGTGCATCATACAAATTTATTGTTACAACTTGCTCACTCATTTTATTTTTTTTGTTTTACTTTAAATATTATTTATTATTATTTTATTTCTTCTTTTTCAAATATTTTTCTTCTTTTGTTTTCTTATTTTTTGTGTATAACACTGATTTAAAGTTATAGTTAAAAAATAAAAACAAACACAGAAAATCAAAAATTAGAAAACTAAAACAGATAAAAAAAAAAGGAAAAAAAAATTATTTTTTGCATTTCTTTTTGAAAAATTTAATTGTATTTTACGTTTACAAATTAAATTATTATTATTATTAATTAAATTTATCTGAAATAAAAAAAAAAGTAAAACATGAAAACTCCAAAATTGTGAAAAATTTTAATTTTAAATTTAAATTTAAGGGAAATAGAAAATTTAAAACACAATATTGTAGGTACGGAGCAATATTGTATTTCATAAATATATATGTCTATACATATATAATTATACAAAATTATTCTATAGATATGTCGTACTTAGAACAATTTTGTACCAAAAATTGAGTGAAAAATTAAGCTACAAAAAATTGTATTACTAATTTGTACTAAATTTACTTTATCTTTATTTTTAGTGCAACTTTTTTTTCCTATCTTTCTCAAAAAATATAAATTAAACTCAAATTTTAGAGCGACGGTTTCTTAAAACATCATTTTTATTTTAGATTTATATACTACAATGTCAAACATTGTTGCCAAGAAAGTGTCGAATATAGTGTAAAAGAAAATAGTAAAAATCCAGTTAACTTAAAAGCGACGAACCAATAATTCCGCCTTTTGAATTCTCTACAATCCTGTATTTCTTAATGACATTTTTAAAAAGAACATTTAAAAGCAGTCGAGCTCTTTAAAAATTTACATGAGCAAAACTGTTAAAAATAATACTGTTTATCAGCAAACTATAGGGGCCCCTTTGTACCTACATATATATTATGTTCATATATATACTATTGTGAAATTATTTTATATTTTAATCTTTTTGTTCTAAATTTTTTCTTTTTATTTTTGTGTTTAAACACATATACATATATGTACATGATATATATACATATGTTAATATAACGTAGAAAGAGAATAAAAAATTCCATTTTAATTACACTAATAACTTTTCTATACAATCCCATTTAAATATAATAAAGTAAATATAGGCATATGCATATATACAAACATATGTATATACGTATATGCAATATTTATTCATAAAATCAATTGAATTTAATTTACATTAATTAATTTATTTTGACGCTTTTAATAAATTTTAAATTATAACAGATATATGACAAAAAATAAAATATATATATAAAAATATTTCGGCACTATCATAGTCTGTATGCAAGCAAAAAATACACATGATTATATACATATATGTACATATATCTCTAAAATAAAGTAAAGTAAATGACCTAATTGCAACTTACTGAGATATTGAAATATAGCAAGGTAATTTAATCTACTTACATGCACATATGAATTTATTTCAATAATATAGCAAAATTTTATCCAATTCAAACTGGCTTAAATATTATCAAATCAAAAATTAATTCAAATTTGATTTAATTATTAACTTTCATTTGGAAAACTAAAAAATCGAAATACGTTGGTACTTAATTAAGATTTTGAAAATTTGATTAAACTTAAAAATAAAAGAAATTAAAAATTCTCCTTAAAAAAAGGAAGAAAAAATCCATTTTAGGGATTGATAATTTTTATTCAAGAGCAAAGCAAAAAAAAAAAAATAAAATTTGCAGAAAAATTCACACAAAATAAAATAACTGAAATCTTGGTTCGCAAAGAAAAACGTTTTATCATTCGCTCGTGACATAGTTTCTTATTTGCATATATAATAGCTTTTCTGTTTGGACTTAATTCCTTCCGTTTAAATTAAAACATATTAAATAATTTAAAATTAAACTAAAAGAAAAAAAACAATACTTCACTTCCATTCGTTAAAATTCTGACTTTTTAATTTGAGACATTTTTGCCTTGTGATCACAGAATGTTAATCTTTTTACTTTTTACTTAATTTTTACTTTACCTTTTGTTTTAACCCTAATGTTTAAATTTTGAACATTATCTTATAAGTAACAATTAAAACTAATTAATTTGTATTTTTAAGTAAATTAGCACTTATACGTGCTAATAATATTAATATATTTTTTTGGTGTCAAATTATGAAAATGCAAAACAAAAACAAACAAAATTCAAAAAAAGAAAAAAATATTTCAAGTCTTTTATTCTTAATTGATGGGTTTGAGAAATAAATTTTGCTGATCAATGTTTAATGTTGCCATCTTTAAATAATACTGAGATAAAAAATTAAGAAACAACTTTGAATTTCGTTATAAGAGTATCGTTATTTAGTTTTTGTTTTTTTTTTTTGCTTTGGTTTATAATTTATACTTACTTAGATAAGTTAAAAATTTCAAACCTAAGCACGAAAGAAAAAAAATAGAATACGAGAATAGAACTTAAATAATAAACGATCAAACGAATTTTTATTTTAACAAGTAAAAAAATATTTTATGATGCCTAATAGTTGAAGTATTTATATATTATATAGTATATATATGTATATATGTATATTATATACATTACATGTACCACTTAAAGTATAAATTAATATCTTTTTTATTACTGATCGCATATACATACGAAACAAGGGGGATAATTGTGGTACCTGAATTTATTATATAGAATCGTATATACGACTCAGAGGTATAAATTTGGCCAAGTCAAAAATTACATATATTATTATATTGAAAAGAAGTAAATTTATCAAAGAAATATTCAAGGATTCAAAAAAAAACGTTAAGAGAAAAGGTAGATATTAGCCGCTGAATTTTGCTTCTTTCGTCTTGACGCGGACACTTCTGTGTTTATTGATACTATTGAAACAAAAGTAGTGAGATTTTATAATGTTAAATAAACATTATTTTTAATCATTCAAGATAAGATTTTTAATCATTTTTTTATCATTTAAGTCGGTTTATAAAAAAAATTATTATTAATCACTTTCCGATAAAGTTTCACAAATATAGATCTTGAATTAAGTTCGAGTATGTACTGTATATTCTTTAAAATTTGGCTGATAAAATATTAATGTTTTTACAAATACATTTCATATATTAGGTGTTCATTTGTTACTTATGATTATGAATACTGTTGGAATCAGTTTGGATTCATAATAGATTTTATCAAAGCTTACTGGAGAATGTAAAAACTTGTACACTATTCTTTTTTAATAATTTTCATACCTTAAAAATTTAATTTATTTTGGGTGTCTCTTATACGAATATATGTATGATTGTTAATACGACTTACAAATATGCACTTTTCGAAAAACCATTTAAAGTTAACATGGAAAAACAACTTTTTCATATTTTTTGGAAAAAAGAAAAACAAAAAAGAAGTATAGAGTCACATGCGGGTCGTGGATGGCACTTCGACTACCTCCAGTATATGTAAATATACTGTACAATATTAATGTATTATGTTGTTAAGAAGAGTTACAACTTACACAAAAACTTAATTAAGAGTCAACATTCGAAAAATAAGTCAATATGTGAATAAATAAATATAAAACACTAAATTATACAAGTATTAACATACATAATCCGTGACTTCAATAATGCGCTTACGACGTAAACTTTACAAAATATCACATTCTAAAAAGTTTAATAAAAGCTCTTGATATGTATAGCATATATAGCACTATGTATAGCATTTTGAAAAAGTGTACAATCTTTTCCAAAATGCTATACATAGTGGATACGTAAAATAAAAATTGGGTATCAAAAAGATCGAGCACGCTTTTGTTAAACATGCCATTTAAATGTTGTCAGAAATAACCAATTAAATAAACTAGCATTTATTTTCAGTAATAAAGTGTTAGTTATTAAGTTTTTTACTAAAATGCAGCATAAAAATTGTATGTTTTTAATGATGTGGTAACGTTTGTTGGTAATTAATATTTGCATAGAACTTTAAATTGAAATTTTCAAACAAACGCCAAAGTATGTATTAATAATGTAAAAATTGTGTTCCAAAATGTATCAAAAGCTTTAGCAGTTTTTTTTTTACAATGTAAAGGTATGATAAAGCATTATTGAAGTCAGGGTGTATGTAATTCAGAAATCGTATTTACAGATTTTTACTTTATTACCATAATGTTCAAACAAAAGACCAAAGTATCATACATATTTATATTTCGCTTTGTTAACATTTGACAGAAGAGTACTCTGTACCAGGGCTGTCATTTGATTTTTTGGATGGGGAGCCGAAATATTCAAAACAAAAAAAAAGGTGTAATTTTCAAAAAAAAGTGGAACCAATTTTTATATTTCATACTAAAATAATTTATTAACATAAGAAATCAAAAAAACTCAGAAAAACAAAACAAAAACTTTAAACAAAAATTTTATGCGATAATCGGGAAGTTAACGGCAACGAATGCACAAAATATCTTAAAGAGAAAAATAAATTCATATTGAAATATCTCAATAACAATTTAAACTAAATATATTTTTTACATGAAACTTCATATACTGAATGCAGGCATATGCGTTTCTACATTTTTTAAAGTTTACGTTCTAGCGATCAGAAAAACACAAACAGATTTCATTTGCTGACGTCGATGCGTTTTCACAAGTTTGGTTATTTGACACTTAAAATTACTAATATATTAAATCGACTACTAAAGTAGGTGGTGGCAGAAAAAGGTATATCTACATAATTTTGTTAGTCACGGTTTTAACAACAAATTTTTTTGTTTATTTAATAATTACATTTTTCAATTTTTTTCAAAATAATTACTAAACATGTTTTGGGTTTTGACTAAGCAAATGCAAAATCGGAGCCAAATTGTAAAAGGAAGACATAAATCGGAGCCAAACGACAGCCGTGCTTTGTACTATGTAAAAGGAATATTTTTTCCGTTCCCTCGTTACGACCCTCATTAAAACTTGTCGGATTACTTTTATAAAATAAATATGCTTTGATTTAAACGGCGATAAACAGGGTCAAGAGAACAAAATCACACAGAGAAAAAAAATATAAATTTATATTTTTTAAATAGGTACCTGTATTTTTTTTATTTCATTTAGTTCCCGTGTTTTTAAATTTTAACAACAACAATGTTATGAGTGTGCGATGATTCGTTTTTTATATGGATGTATGTATGTGCTTTTATTTTTTTATTTGGAGATTTTGCAGCTAAATGTTAAAATCTTTTTAAATTTTATTTTTTAATTCTTCATTATGTACTTATATTTTAATTCCTATTTTTTTTTAAGAAATACATAGTTTTAAAAACAATTTTAGTTTTTACATTTATTAGATTTTAATTTGTGATTAAAAAACACGCAAAAAATATTTATTTAATAGTTACAATAGGAAAATAATAGTAAATTAGAATATAAAAAGTGAATAACAGAAACCACAATAAAAAAAAACAAGTAAAATAAAAATTTTAAATTGTCTTGTCACATAAATTTTTTTTATTTTATTCCTTTTTTTTGCAAAATCAAAAACAAGTTATAATTATATACATATGTATTTATAAATCTCTTATGCACATAAAATGCGAAGTTAACGGCACACACACACAAAATATCTTAAAAAAAAATGGTATGTTTCAGTATTTTTTTTCTTTCCTTATATTTTTTTTTAATTCAAAATTATAGAAAAGTTTATTTCCCAACTGATTTTATATTATTGTCCTTGTAATTAGTTTATTTTAATGTTTTTATATATTTTGAGAAAATTAATAGCAAAAATACACAAAAAAAAACTTAAAAAACTTAAAAAAAACACTTGAACAACAACAAGGAAAAATGCCAACTTTAAAGTTAAAATTTTACACGAAAAATAAAATTGTATAACAAAAAAAAGTAAAATGCCAAAATAAAATACAGTTTTATAAAACACACACAAAATTACATACAAATGTTACGTTTATATACATGTGTGTAGATTGTATATTATACATAAACGCTAGTATATTATTTTATGTCATACAAAACAATGTGACTTCTTTCGGCAATCGGCATTCAACAAACATGTAAATGTGTATATTTTGTATTATATAGACTCGGCAAAATTTTACTCTGGCAAACACAAATATAAAAAAAACGCTCTCAAATCCAACGCAGAAAAATAATTGTTTTTTTAGCATGTAATATTTTTATTTTTGTTGGAATCTACAAATGTCAAAAAAATTGATGAAATAGAACTGGCAGCATTTTAAAAGAAAATATTGATTAAGAGTTTGACATACACATAGCAGAAATATCAACGTCTGGACCATGCCATCAAAAAAAATCAAGGGATGGATTCTGCTTTCTTTGTGAATCCATTTATTAAAATTGCATATGGGTTTTTGGCGAAATGACATTTCTGAAGCATAAATTTTTTTTTGAAAAAATAATGATTTTGCTTTCTTTTCTTTTATCTTTTTTCTATACAAAAAGTTTTATACTAAAATTAAAGTTGGAGTTTTCTGAACAACATATCAAAAATTCAATTTTCAACTCAAAATTTTAACAATAATTTTGATTAAATATACGAGTATTTTCGATTTTTTCCCGGTTTTTTTTGTACCGCCATGTCAGGCAACATATCTGAGAGAATTCAGTTCAGAGTAATTTTATTAGATTTTAACATAGAATATAAGTTTGTAATAACGATTTTTTGACGTTAAATGTAATGTAAAAGGTTCTAAAAAAGTTGACACAATTAAACGGGAAACACAGGCGAGCGGGAAGCAGCTAATTGGGTCTTACTTCATAACTAAAATCTATGTATGTGATTCTTAAATGTTTTTAATGCTGTAATAATACAAAACTTTAAGAATATAAGAACTTGTAAAGCAGAAAAAATTTAATTTTAAATTTTTCTAATTAAAAATTTGAAAAAAGTTGATCTTGTGGAAGATTTATAATGTTAAAAAAGGCCCTCTATAGCTTCCATAGGAATACGTGTAAATTCGTCAGCTGCATTGTCATTTTCTCTTGGGGTCCAGGCTTACATGTCTTTCAGGTATGATTAAGTGTTCCCGTAATCACTCGAATTATTCGGAAAAAGTCAATCAGTTATTGTTTCCAAAAACGTCACATTACATGTAATATTCGTAATATTATGTAAAAATGCTTTTTTTCAAATCATTCAAAATATTTCAAACACCCGGCTCTTTTTTTCGTGTTGGAATATTCTCAGGGATGTTCTTTGTTAACACGAAAATCGTTCGCCGTTTCTGTTTTGTGCTTTTAAGAATTGCTCACATCACAATTCACAATAATAAATTCTTTTCCAAATATGTAAAACGAAATGGTAACCGTAAAATATTAAACAATGGCAGCTCCTTTTTGTTCGTTTTTTTATTGTTTCTATTTTTTGACGTATAGATGTTTGAGAATAAAACTGACAATTGACATTTTTGACATTAAGTATTAAATAGTTTATTATACGGCAATTTGGAAGTTTTAAATTTCAAACAAGAAAAAAGAAAAAATAGTGGATAAAATTTCAAAAATAAAAACAAGGAACCATGAAAACACTATTAATATAAAAGATGAATATTTAAATTTGAAAAAGACTGTAAATATCTTTTTAACGAATATATTTAGTGATGAATAGTAATATTTTCTTAATGAAAATAGTGTTTTGTTAAAATATTTTGTAATAATCATAACAAATTTGGAAATAATAAAAGAATAGAACAAAATATTTCACAAATTTTCATCAAAAAACAAAATGTTAAAATTCATATCAGATGTTTTTGAAAGATCGAAGTTTCTCTTTCATATCGAAAAAATATATAAAACAATAGATGGTAAAAAAAATGTATTTTCTTAGTTTCTTTTATTATTTTTAAGTTTTAGTTAAATTTTAATTGTAATTAATATTTTTATGTAGCAATTTTAAAGGAACTGAAAGCTCATAAATAGTTCAAATTCATGAAAACAAATTCTATAAATAAATACACGTATATGATTATACAATATACACATACATTACATAAGAAAACAACGTTCATACTTGGCCACGTACCTAAATCTCGGGGGAACTAAATAATTAACTCCTTAATGAAATTTTTATCATTCGATTTAAAATAACATTAAAATTATGAAAATTTTACCTATAAGTGTGTGGATAGAAAAGTTACTTTATATAAACAAAATTTAACAATAAAACTTATTATATTATAGGTAAATATCTACTTTGTATTTACTACTACTACAACGGTTATGGTTAAAGAATGTCTACTATCTAAATGTAAGTGTACTATTTAAAGCAAAGTTGAGTTAAGAATTTTTATAACGTTTCCAATTTACACTATTATTTTCTGGTTAAATCTAAAATATTGAAATTATATTAAAAAATATAGAAATTAATGGTAACATTCACATTCTTGTAAGATTAAATTAATTTGAAAACAAAGACAATCCGATCATATCAAAACAAATATTTTTATTACATCTTATTATCGCTTTTCAAAAGCACTACATATGTATGTATATCCGAAAAGCTTGAAAGAAATTTGATTTCACAAGAGATTTTATGAATAAGTAATAAAACTTGAATTTAAAATAATAATTATTAAGTTAATGAAATTTTTTTTCAAGTATTCACTACATATTTTGTACTTGAAATTCAGACGTTACCTTTTAAACTAATTAAGCATTTTTACTTTTAAATAAAGCCATATTCTAAGTTTATTTGAACAAAGTACAAAACAAATATAATTTTTAATGCTACTCTAATGTTTTATGATCTGTTTGTTTTACTTTTTCAAAACGCCGCCATGGACTTTAATATTTTAGAAATTAAAATTCAGAAAATAAATAAGTTGATCTGATTAACTGTAACAATTACGAATTCTAATCATTAATTTATTTCTGAAATAGTTTTAATTATTTTGAAATCATTTGAATAAATTTTGTTTCTGAATAGGTTCTGTCTATTGAATTCCGGTTAGGTATATTTTTAGTTTGCCCTCTTCATCATTAAACAGCATAGCCAAATATTATAATGACGAAATGCGACTTTAAATTTTAACAATTCGTATACTTGATAGCAAACAACTTCCGTCATCTATTTACACTATCTATCTTTAAAAATATATTATATAATTATTTATCTTAACACACGTTATTAAACATAAATTTTGCCTTTTCTATTAACTTTAATTTTTTTCTTCCTGTAGAAAGTATACAATAGCTAATTATTTTGTATAACATAATTTTAAAATGTATACGGAGAATAATTTAATTACTTATCGGAGACTGTTTTTTAAAAATATATTTTTATTTATTAAAGGAAAATGTGCTACTTTCCAAACCATCTGTTTGATCAAAATTTATTTTAATTTTGTTAATTTTTTATTGATTAAAATTATTCATAAATCAAAATTAAAACACAAACACGAGTTCAAATTTTAATGAATTTTATTTTGTTTTTTTATTATGTGTGGTAATTTGTTATATATTTTTTGTCAATAATAGTAAATTTATATTGCTATAATAAATAAATTATTTAATCGGTATAACCGACTAATATTATATAATAAATAACCTTAATCAAAAAAAAACAATTGTAGAAAAACGAATTTTAAATTACCAACCTTGTCCTTGTGCGTAAGCTTATTATTATTTTTTATATTATGCATACGTATATGTAAACATTTATATTCAAATGCCTATAATATACATAAATAAAATAGTTTGTTTGGGAAAAAAAAGATTAAATAAAGCTCTGGAAATTTTTGATATTATTGCATGATTAATTAATACAAGCCAATACATATGAATAGATACCAAAAAAAACAATACAAATCTACCAACATAGCAATCAACTTCGACGACAATTTTCTAGTTTTTAATTCATTAAATATGGAAATTAAAAAATATATATATTTTTTAAGTGTTGTTCGAAAATACTAACACTATAAAAGTTTAACAGTTTCGTGTGTAAAACATACATATATACAAATTAAAGGTAGAAGTTTGTAAAACATAGTAGAATTTTTGCAAATTTAGCAGTTTTGTTATATGAAATGTCCTTTTTATTGAAATCAATGTACCTAGCAACTGAATTCTCGAAAATGATAGCACAGTGTTTGCCACAGTGATGGCATAGTGCTTTTGGATATGCAATATCTTTTCCCTTAGGTGCGATGAATTTTCTTTTTTTTAATTCATTGATCAATGATCTTTTTCGGTTTTATTTCTTTTCATTAAATTTCAATCCCCTTCAATACTTTTTTATTCACAAATAAAACAAAAAAAAATTAGTTGAAAACTAAAAATTTTTCTATTAAAAACCTATTAAATTGCTGAATTTTAAAATTGTAGTAATGCAATTATTAATTTGCATTTCAACTGATGGGATGTGATTACTAAATTGTGAAACAAAAAGGTATCCTGAATTATCCTGAATTCAAAATGTTTTTTTACACATACATTAAAAATATTTTATAATTTTTAAATCACTATGCTGCACTTTATCTTCATGGTTTTTTATATTAAGTAATTATTTTTCAAAGCACATTAATATATTAAAGATCATAAAGTAATAGAAAAATATAAGATTTAAGTAGACATAACGTAAGATCGAAACACAAAACAAAATTCTCTCAACTGTTGTTATTTGAGAGACAAAAGATGTGCAAAATTGTTGTTTTTGATCTTTTTTATAACGCCATTAAATAATAAAAGAAAAAACAAAATAAAATAAAAGTTTTAGTAATATACAGTTAGTCATAAAAATTCATTGGCTTCAAAATTGTAGTAATACGGAAATTAATACTTAAATCAGATTATTTTTTGTGAACCTGAATCAATTATTTAGCGATACACTACAACTGCATTTCTAAAGTCATGAATTAAGTTAATGTTTCTTGTTGTCTTAGCTTTGATGGATAAGAATGATGGTGCTGATTTAAAAGGACTTCGTTAAGAAATACAAAATCTAATATTAATTGATTTAAATAAAAAATTCCGTTTGGATAGGGAGAGTCAAGGTCGTCTTTTTTTCGGCAGATGAGTTTTTTCTTTAGAATTGTTTTGATAATTTGGATAGTTTTTTTTTACAAGAACCCTTGTTTGTTATCAATACCTTAATTCGCCATTTGTTTGATATAAGAATGCGATTTTATTTTTTTAAAATGTGCAATATTATAAGCGTGCAACTGTGTTTACATTTATACATATTCATACTTTGGTAATATGTAGACATAAACGTATTTTATACTTTTTTGAATGGTGAAAATTTTACTAGTACTTTTTTTGTCATTTCTTTGCTTTAGTGTTGGTTATTTATACCTAACTAACTTATATAATAATAATGTTTGAATATATTGACCAATATAGTAAATATATGTATATACGAATAATAATAAAGATAATAATAATAATAGAAATTGGTATTGTATAAACTAGAAAGTAAAAAAAATATTAGCTTAGCTGGCTATTTTTCTTAGTTTACTTACTTAGTTTGTTAGTTATTTAATTAGTTAACTCAATAAATTTTGAGTTCCAGTTTCCTTTTTTTTTGTATTTTCATGCAAATGTGTGTATATTTTAGTATATTTAATTTTAATTTCAAAACTATAATAAATTTTAAGTAAAATAAAAGTGAAAATACCTATAAACAAATCTTATTAACTTATAAAAATATTTTAGGATATAATAAAATAAAAGAAAAACAAAAAAAGTAATTATGTATAGTCTATACCCCATATCGTGGAAAGCTTTTAAATTATACACAAACTAATTTCATATTTAAACTAAATAAAAATAATTTAATTATACTGAAGTTATTGAGTTACATTAATGTTAAATACATTTTTAGCTCATAATTATATACAAACATATATCTACTTTCCTTCAAAAATATACATATATACTCGAATGTACTGTTATTTAATTCACAACAATATTATTTTTAAAAAAAGTGTTACGTATGATTCTATATCGAACATATTATCTATCTTAACTTATAATTGAAAATTCAGTTCTAACTCACAATTAACGCAAATATTCTAATTCAAAATTAGGCGGTTTTCCCTTCTTTCCACAGATATGTATAAACATGTCAATATACACAACCTATATGTATGTATATACGTATGTACATAGAGATCAAATGGACAAAAGAATCACTTAATATTGCTTTCAGTGTTGCTGTGTGTACCATGCGTACATCCCACCATACAGTAAAACTTAAGCGCTTTAACAAATAAATCAGATTTTAATTATACATATGTGTATACGTATATAGCTTTATTTAATTTGTGTATTTTTTTTTCTTTTCTTCATCTGATAGATCACTTTACCTTTTTATATAATTTTCTAATCTATATATTATATTATATTTCTATACCTGATTATTTTTCTTTGATAATGCCAAACAATAAATTTCTAGTAGTTGTAAATTTCTCATGGAATGGAAGATGGAAAATGGTGGAGGCGGACAGGTTGGAATGCAACGGGGTAAAACCCCCACCCAATATTATTAACAGAAATAATATTATGCACATTTGATATGAAAATTATATTAGATATTTCGAATTGAAAAAAAAAAATAGGTTTATAAAGTAGCAAATTTCATTTTTAATAATTTTCTAAATTATTGCTTAACCATAAAAACTATAATTATGAATTAGTTGTAAACGATTTTTTAAAATGGAGTAAAAAAGCCTTGATCTTCCAGTACATCAGTAATACATTTAGTCTAGAGCAATGATCGCAATTACGTGGCACGCGTGCCAAGATTGGCACGCTTCGAAACTTTGCTGGCACGCGTGATAAGTTGATATTGAAAAATATATCTGATATTTTTGTTTTTATTTTTATTGATTGAATATATTTAAATTTTTTTTATATAAATTTATGTTTAAATATAAATAAAAATAAAATAATAAATTAAATTAATAAAAAAAATAATATAAAAACGAATATAAGTATTCTGATTTTCAATACTACTTAATTTTATGGAATAGATTCTGCACGCCGAAATATTGGTTTGAAAAAACACATCTTTTTTGGCACGATATATAAAATCTTATTGCGACCACTGGTCTAGAGTAATAAGTTATTATCATTTAATTTCCTTATGAGGAGGATTAAATAAAGCCTTTTAAGTAGAAGATTTTTTATAAAAATGTGCTACTTTACAAACCATTGGTTTGGTCCAAATTTTTTTTTGTATGTTATCACAATAAATGAAAAAAATAATAAAATAACAATGCTAACTTGCATTTCAATTGAAAAAACAAAAAACAGAAATAAAAGTAAAAAAAAGATTTGATTAAAGTTTTACTTACACACATATAAATTATATATTTTTCTGCTTCATATTTACAGTTAAGTGAACGAGCTTGCCGAATGAAGTAACAAGAAGTGTATTGTCATTTTGTTATGCTTTTTAATACTTTTTTTAAGTACAAATTACAAACACAATAATAAAAAAAATCAATTAAAAAAAAAGACTATTTTAAATTTTATTTCTATTAAAAATTTTACAAAAAAATATAAAAAGAAATGCCGTATAATTTAAATTTGACAATTTTGTGATAACTTTTTCCTTTTTTGTTGTTTTTGTTTGTTTACAAAATTTTTTATTATAAAATGAACTGTGAATGTTCTTAACAATAAGTAAAACAAAAATACAAATTTTTAATCAAATTTAAACGTAATTCCAATTGTAATAAAAACATAAAATTAAAATAAATTTTTGAAAAATAATTAAGGAAAATATTAATAGAGAAAGAAAAAAAATGGATAAAAAATTTGCTAATATTTTGATTCTTGGATTCGGATTCATGTTCCTTTTTACATCATTTCAAACTATGGGTAATATACAGGTAATTATAATAAATTTAATTTCGCAATATTTTATTTTATTTGTAAAATTGTTATTAAATATAAAGCACAGGACCGGTAAGTGAGCAGCATTATAAACGTGAAATTAATTAAAAACTAAAGAAAAATGAACAAATTGGTAACCCGTTATACCTAATATGGAACAATTTGTGTATATCAATTAAGTATGTAAATAATAATTATGATATTTTTTGAGTTCACTGATATTATATATGATATTCATATATATGATATAAATGTTATTAAGTCAAAAAATTAATGAAAGTTATATAAATAATGGATCAATAACTCGAGATTACTTTGATATTTCACTGATAATAATAATAAAAGAAATTAATACAAACGAATAAATTCTATCGCTTTCATAAAGAGTACATTTTTAAATGAAATATTATTGTGTTTTGCCATATCACACCTTTTTACCAATTAAATTATTTATATGAACTTACACAAAAAGAAACAAAACTCCAAATTACGCAAAGGAAAATACTAAATTGACTTATAACCTTAAGTCAAATTGAGATTAAGAATTCATTGAGGTTGTAGCTTCACCTCAATAATTTTTCCATTAAAATATCACATCATATATTATCTTTTACGCCCTCCAGCGGCTTAAAAGTAATATATAATGTGAGCAGGTGAGAATCCTGTTTTCAAAATTGCAGTAAAAAAGTGTATTTGAATTGAGCAATTGAATTGATAAGTTTTTGTTACTGAATATCCTATATAGTTATTCAATATTACTAAAGTTTTTTGAATCAAAACAAAATAGACTGATTAAAAGAGTAAAATAGATGAAGACTAGAATAGATAATTAAAAAAGGTAGAAATATTGAGCACATTTCAACAAATTTTTATTGAAAATATTTTTTTACTCCTTTTTCTTAAGGTATTACTGATGTTAACCAAAAAATCGTTTTACTTTTCAAGTACATCTACGAGTTTTTTTGTTTGATAAAGAATTATTGTTTCAAAGAAAGATAGGCGTAGGCTTTCTTAACAATAAAAAAATAAGCAATCACTAACAAAATTGACTTCATGTAATCTACAATATAATGCGGACTAAATTTTTTTTTAATAAGATATCAAATGTTAATCTTCCTTTAAATATTTTTTGTGTTTTTATGTGGGGAAATTTAATTTTTTAATTTAAAGTTTGATTTAATGAAATTTTATATTATACATACAATAGATATTCATATATGTATGTATGTAAGGAATAAGTTTCATACCGCCTAGGTATTATTATAATCTGACCTTTAAACGTTTTCTTTTTCAAATCTTATTTTGCTTTAATAAAAAAATATATTATTTAAAATTTGTTACTTGAAAATTCTATTTTTCTTCTTTTAACAATACAAAAAGTATTTTAAATGTTGAAGATTTTCGAACAATTTCTGAAGCACTATTCAGCAAATCATATACATATATGTATAAGTTGAATTATACATTATAGGTGGACCGATGTGCTCGTATTTTTAAGGTTTATCAAATTTTTTAAGTAAATAAATTTCTTTTTAATACAACAAATCTATCTTTACTGTAGTACTTTTAAACAACGAGCGAAATTATAATACACTAATACTTGAGTGTAATTTTTTGTATATTTTTGCAGAAAACTGTACTAGATAGCATTAAAAGTGAAGGTTTTGAAGCTGACGGTTACACAAGTTTAGCAATTGTTTATACAGCATTTTCACTATGCAATTGGTTGGCACCATCATTTTTGTCTTTTAGTGGCCCAAGAGGTGCAATGTTAATTGGTGGTACAACATACTGGTATATTTAAATTAAGATTTTTTTTTGTAAATTAAGTGCGTTCTTTTCAAGTAGTTTTGTTTTTTATAATAAGTAATCGTCGCATTGAACTAGCCATTTGTCGAAATCATTAATATTTAAATTTTGTAAGAAAAAATATATTAAAATATATTTATTTATATTATTGCATTATTTACATATACTGTTGATTGATTTTTATTAATTTGTTTTTTTTTTTCATAAAGCTTATTTATATTAACATTTCTCTGGCCTAAAACATGGTTATTATATTTAGCAAGTGGTTTACTAGGGGCTGGTGCATCAATAACATGGACCGGTCAGGGTACATTTTTATCAAGATGCAGTAATACAAAAACAATATCACGTAATTCTGGTATATTTTGGGCAATGTTACAAATGAGTATGTTTTTTGGTAACTTATTTGTTTACTATCAATTTCAAGATAAAGATATAAGTGATGAATCAAGGACGTTAGTTATTGGTGTATTAATAGCTGTTGCGGTATTAGGTTTAATATTTTTAGCTGCATTACGTCCAATACCAGATAATCAAACATCAAATTCAGAATTACAAGAAAATAAAAATGCAATTGATATTGCATTTGATGCGTTAAAATCTGCATGGAAATTATTTTTAACTAAAGATATGATCTTGTTAAGCTGGACATTCTTTTATACTGGTAATTTGTGATAAATTTTTCTATTATTAGAATTTTTTAATATCTAAAAAATAAAAAAAAATATTTATTTGGTAATTTTTGTTTTAATAAAAACGTAAAAAACAAATTCTATTTGAAAACTGAAAACTTATTTTAGGATTGGAACTATCATTTTTTAGCGGTGTTTATGGATCATCAATTGGTTTTACAGAAAAAATTGCAGAGAAACCAAAACAAATTGTTGGTTTAGCTGGTATATTTATTGGTCTTGGTGAAGTAATTGGTGGTGGATTATTTGGATTACTTGGGAGTAAAACAACAAAATATGGACGTGATCCAATTGTTATAATGGGTTTTATAATACATGCAATATCATTTTTTTTAATATTTATGAATTTACCAAATGATGCGCCATTTACAAATACAGAAAATGTCGGTTATATTAATCCACCATTAGCATGGTTAGCATTAGTAGCAGCGTTCATGTTAGGTTTTGGTGATGCATGTTTTAATACACAAATATATTCAATGCTGGGTGGTGTTTTTGTTAGATCATCAGTTGAAGCTTTTGCTTTATTCAAATTTACTCAGGTAAATATTAAGTTAAATATTTTTATTATTAAATTCAACTTTCTTTCTTGTTTTTAATTATATTTATAGTCTGTTGCTGCAGCAATAAGTTTTTATTATTCATCACATTTAGGATTACATGCTCAATTATCAATATTATTAGTATTTTCAATAATCGGAACTGGATGCTTTTGTATTGTTGAATGGGCTAATAAACGTCGTTTGAAGCAAATTAAAACTGAACAGGAGGAATATGATGATGACAATAATTTGTCAAATAATAGATCAAAAATAAACCATGATGATAGTACCAGTAGTAACTCATAAAGTGACGGAAGTATAGTAAAAAAAAGTTATTATAATGTTTATAATATTTAAAAGGCAAAGTTACAATTAAGAGTTTTAGTAAATGAAAAAAAAATATTGTAAATAGTTTTTCAAAAAAATAATTTCATTATTTATTTCCGAAAGAAAATGAGGAGGAGTATTTAATTATTGATGGAAATAATTTTTTAAAGAATATTTTAATTTATATAAATAAAACTTTGTTATTTGACTATTAAAATTTTATAATAATATTTCCTAATTTTTCATGCTTTTATTCAAAACCAAAATATATATAAAATAAAAATAAATTTATTTTTATTTTATATATATTGTAAAATGAAAAGAGAATATAACTTAAATTGCAATAATTAATTCCTTATACGTATTTATGATACGATTGCGATTAATTGAAATTTCAATTTAAATTATACTCAGAACAGCTTCAGGAGTAATTATTATTATATCGAGCACATTTTGCAGGTTAAAAATAGATAATAATAGAATTTGATTCAATGAACTTTCTTTTCTTTTTCGTTGTTAAAATTATTTACTTCAATTACTACAATATTTAATACAATTACTAGTACTGCTTTCATAATTTATTTTAATTCGATCATTATCACTTAAAAAAGAAAATAATAAGTAAACACCATTCAAATTGAATTGTGTGAACAACTTAACATATAATATTCTTAATATTTTGTCATTTACAATATTCTATTCTTTTTTTTTACTTTTTTTCTTATTTTAAGAAGAATTTATTATACGAAACGTACTCTTAATTAATCCAGAATTTAAGTTTATCCACGTACGTAAATGATCGAATAATATAAAATTAAATATTGATATTAATTTATTATAACTATTATTTAATAATGTTTATAATTTACTTATTAACTAGCTATACATTATATAAACAATCTATAATTGCTCCTCTTTAACTAATTTAGTCTAATATAAATTAACCAAATGTAAAGTAGAATAACTCAGACAGTTTGAATTAATTTGAAAAAAAATTATAAATTAACCAAATGTAAAGTAGAATAATTTTATTTATATCTTTTCATAATAATTTAAGATTAGTTAGAACCGCCCTAATCGAAAACATCATATAAGAGCATCCAACTAAAAATAAATTCATAAATTACGAAATTCTAAATTTATTTAGCTGTTAACATTAATGCAATTTGTTCTACATATTTAAATTTAGGTTACAATTTAAAAACTTACTTGAACTACGGGTAACGAGAAATAAAATTTCTTGCTACGCGCAGAGTCTTAAATGGCTATTAACATTTTATAAATATTCCAGTGATATTGCTCTATTTTGCATTTATATTATAAACAAGAAAACTTCAATTTCGTTTTGTGTCTGTAAATCATTACATTTCAATCATAATTATTGTTTCGGTTGAAAATTTTGTATATAAAAAATAATTATAATTTTTATATCAAATAATTTATAGTATTTAAACAAAAAGACAACTGTTTTATATTAAATATAATATATTAAATATGCCATTCCTTATTATATGGAACCAATGAATAATTGTTTTATGGAAAACTGCTATGAAAGTCGGCTTTATTTAAAAAATAAGGAAATAAATTTGAATTAAAATAAAAATAAAATTTTTTCTTTTACAGTAAGGAATAACATTTCAAATGTTGGTAATAAAAAATAGAACTTTTCATAAAGAAAAAATGACAATATGGTTATATTTATTCATTCTAAAATTACAAAAAATAAAACAAGAAAATAATTACTCCGTCTTTTTTATTACATTGAGATATTTTTTCAGAGAAATCCTTATTTCTTCGACTTGATAATACAAAATTGTTTGAACGTAAATATGAAAGCAGTGCTAACTCGAAGTTAGCTCGTCAACTTTAAATCAACAACAATTTTAAATTAAAAACTGGAATAGCGAAAGACCAAATGCCAAGACCACTCCAAAAAGGAAGTTTCTAGCTGCAAATGCAATACTTTATTTATGAAAACATTTTTCTTTAGATTTTTTCTTACATTAATAAATTTATTCTCATTATATAGGTTAATAAGTACCTATATATTGTATAAAATAAATAAAATAAGAAAAAACAAACAAAACCAAATTAAGTAAACAGAAAAACAAAATCATAGAAAAGTTGACCAATACACAATGTTTAATATAAAAAATGAAAAAGGAAAGAAAAATCTTGAAAATTTATCAATATATAATGCTGTCTCCCTTCCATGACAGAAAGTATCATATTGCGGCACTAAAATTGATTCTCGATGTACACCAGTTCCCTATAAATAGAAGAAGATGAAAAGGAAGATGAACATAATATATAAAATACCAATTTTTTAATTTGCTTAAAAAGGCAAAGGCTTTGGGGAAGGAATTTTTCATATAAAAGAATAAACTTACTTTTAAATCATCTGCTTCATGAATATCTTCATCTGAATAACCTTTCATTGCTTTTGTTGCAACTGGTCCCATATAATTATTTACAACAGCAAATTCCATTAATGATAAAAATACAAATACAGAACATGATGACATCCATACATCGATTGCTTTAACATATGAAACAGGTGGTAAAGATTGTTGCGATTGTGTATTTTGTGTTGCTAATGTTAATAATGATGTTACACCTAATGTCACACGTGCCGGTATAGCTTCTGGTTTTATCCAAAATGATATCCACGACATAACAACAATTAATGCCGATGGTATATATGTATGAAATAAATGATAACCAAGACGACGTTTTAAATTAAATACGATTGCTAAACATGTAAAATTTCCTACAATATAAAAAAAATAATTTATAACATTAATAGCATTATTATGAATTGAATTCGAATAAGTTGTGAAATTAAAGAAATTTTTAATTTTAAAAGACGTTAAAATTTCTACTGTTGTATTAAATATTTTTATATCTTCATTTAAACACTTACTAATATACATAAATATGTATATATATACGTACCCGTAGAATATTCAATAGTACAATCTGTTGTATAATTATTTGATATATCAAGCTGAGGCAGTTCAATTTCGGAATTAACCACTAATGGATCTGTCATATTCCAAATGAATACAAGATCTTGAACAGTATGTGATACTTAAAAAAAAGAAAATACATAATTAGTATTATTTCATTAAAACTATAATATAATTAATTTTCTAAGTAAATAATATGTTTTCTAATTTGAAAAAAAAACACTATAATTACTACAATAACCGCGAATGATCAAAATACATTTTAATACATAATAGACGTAAAACAAAAAAAATTGGGGAGAATAAAAAATTAAGTAAAAAATTAAAAATAATATTAAAACGAGAAAAAATAGAGTTGACCGCGTCAACTCTGTGATACCCGTACGAATTTGTTTTCCTATGTGCGAATAAATATGCCATAGCTGAGTAAGGGATAGACTAAGACTTTAAGTTGCCGTATTATCATATTAATTTATGCAAAATTTCAGTACTGTGTCTAAGATATGGCCAAATTACTATTGAAGTTGTATGCCTGCTACCAGAAAGAGCAGAGCAAATTCAACGACTTTTATCAAACACATAGACCCTACTTAAATATTTACTTGTGCGAAATTTCAATACCACAGCTTTTACAGTTTCTAAGATACAGCCAAATAAATTTTGGTGTTGTATGGCAGCTACTCGAATCAGTATCCCGATCATATCCAATTTAAATACGGTTCTGGCATTTTCTATAGTAAACCATTTGTGAAAATTTTATGAACTTGGCTCAATTAGCTTTTGAGTTATCGTTGAGACGGGCGGACTGACGGACAGACAAACAAAGCTAATTAGACTCAGAATTCGACGCTGATAAAAAACATACACTTGAGTCTATATCTCAGACCATTATTTCTTAGCGTTACAAACGGTAAGGCAAATTTAGTATACTTTTCGAACATACGTTCGTACGGGTATAAAGAAGAGAGATTAAACAAATTGTACATAATGAGTAAGAAAAATTGGATTTGCCTTCTGGTTGTCTACAGTGTATGTATGTAAAGTTTAAGTAAAGTTTACTGATTTCATAGCACATCCTGAAAATTTCACTATAAATATAAAGCAAATTTATAAATACTTTATGAATCATAGCGTATTTCAATGTCCATAATTTCTTAACGTCAAAAATGCAATTCATAATTACAAAAATATATTCATAAATTTATGATTTTCTTAACGACAATAATAAAATATAACTGTAATATGGAATAAATACTTACAACTTTCAATCATCATTGAACAGATTTGAGTATCATGTGGATATGATTCGAATTTCATTGCACATGACAATACTAAAGTAAGCCTACAATAATTAATTTATAATTATTATTTGTATTGTAAAAAATTAAAAAACAATTTAGAGGTTTAATAAATAAAGGAGTCAAAATGCGATCATTTCTCAAATAAAGCATTTAATTGCATTTACTTCTGAAAGCATTTAATGGTATTTCACTTAAAATTTATTTCTTCACACTTAAACAATTTTCTTCTTTAAAACCATCACAAAACCTCATGTGTGTACAATATATAATTCAAGAATATACTACACTTAAGGACTTACTTTGACATATAAAGTAAAGTTTTGTCGTGATATAGCCATAAGTAGTGATTTGGTATGCTCATTTCATGAAATGTAACTTTTTTAGCATTTTTAAAAAAACAATCTGGCCTCCATATACTATGTAACCAATCAACATCTAATATTCTATATTCTTCACTCATATTTTCTGGTAAACGTAATCTTGGATCCCTCCAACTTTGAGCCAAAAATATATCAGTAACATAAGTCTATTACATAAAAATATAAAAATAAATTAATATTGATTTAGAACATTTTCAAGAATATTTTATTTATGACTAATTGCATAAAAATTTTCTTAAATAAAAAGAAACAAAGTTAACAAACCATAGACTCTTCATTAATTGAATCTAGTGACAAAACTGTTACATGAAAGTAAACAACTGTTGGTTGCCCTAATAATTTTGGTGCACGATTTTTATCATAAGTTTTAGATGGTATTGGCAGAATATCTGGTAACGATAAACTTTGCTCATAATTCGATACAAGCTCAGCACTTTCTGTATTATTTCTGAAAAGAATAAATTTTTCTCTTACGTTAAACAAAAACAATATGCTTCAGCTTCAAAAAATTACAGTATAATACGGCATTAAATATTTAATTCAACTTATGAGTTATAATTGCTGAATTGCTTATAAATGCAGTATTTGACCCTTTTGCAAATTTTGCAAAAGGGTCAAAAATTTATGTAATATGGGGAATATTTAACTAAATGCAGTTTTAAAGCCAAATTGCAAGGAAAGGCTAGAAAAGGGTAATTCTTATATGGAGACTTCGTTATATAGAGACTGTACTGTTTATGTAAATAAGAATATATTTTTTTTTATTAAATTTTGCTATATGCACTGGTAGTATTATGTTTCGTATAAATGTGAAACACAAAAATTATAATTAGATAAAAAATGAAATTAGGTGTGCCTACATCACGATTTTAAAATATAAATAAAATAGAAATAAGTTGAAAATGTAAGAATAAAATCTAAAAAAATTACATATTTTTTTGCTTTTTCTTATTTTGTCCGTTTCTATGTCGTCGTCATTTTTACATTTTAAATCTTCTCTGCCCTCATATACCTGCGTTTAAAAGAAGCCCTCTAAATAAAAACAATTCATTTTATTCCAATATTCGTATACACTTTCTATATATTAATATTATATATTGAATTCCTTTCTAAAATATAAAAAAACAATTAAAACGAGATAAAATTTTTGTCAACAAAATGCAAGAAAGCAGAACTAAATGCATAAGAGGCTCACAAAATAAAATTTAAATTCTCGAATGTTCCTTTTTCTTATTTTTTCCTATCAATTTTTCTAAATTAATCTATCTAGAATTTGCTATGTACATACATGTATATATTGCAATAAATGTATATGTGCGTCTAATGATTTTTATAGAATAAATGTAAAATGTATTTCATAGAATGTAAAAGTTTATACAGGACAAAAGATCTCTAGAGTGCTATTTGGAGTCTCCCTCCAACAGCTTTCAGGAAAGATGGTCTATTTCAGTTGACTGTACGTTTGTTAGCTCATAGTAATTTTGAACTATATATGTATACTTAGAATTCACTATTTGAAGCGTAACAAATATTTTGCGATTCAAAGAGGCTACACTTCAAACCTTCTAACGCTTTATAAAATACAACTGGATCGTAGCAACAACATATATAAAAACTGCGTTGTTACACTATTCCACAAATTACAATTTATAAGAACTTTATTATTATGAATATACCGTATTATACCGAAATTTTGAAATCACGGCGTAGTCCCTTACCTATAACCATGACCACAACTAACAATATTTATAAAATTTAAAAATATTATTATCATAAAAGTAAATTGATATAAGCAATGAACTTTATACCGCTTATTTCTATTATTATATAATATATTTTTATTTTCGATTTTTGTATTAGAATCACTATTATTATTATCTGTGCTATTATTATTATTATTATTATTATTAATATTATTTTTATTATTGTTGTTGTTATTTTTATTATTGTTATTACTATTACTTATATTATTTTTATTATTATTATTATTATTATTATTACTATTAATATTATTTTTGTTATTGTTTTTGTTGTTGTTACTATTATTATTGTTTTTGCTAATATTATTATTATTATTATTATTATTATTATTATTATTATTATTATTATTATTATTATTATTATTATTATTATTATTATTATTATTATTATTATTATTATTATTATTATTATTATTATTATTATTATTATTATTATTATTATTATTATTATTATTATGATTATTATTATTATTGTTATTATTATTATTATTATTATTATTATTATTATTGTTACTCGTAATATTGTTGTTATTATTATTATTTTTATAATTATTATTATTATTGTTATTATTATTATTATTATTATTATTATTATTATTATTATTATTATTATTATTATTATTATTATTATTATTATTATATTTATAAGAATGTTTTAATAATTCATAAAAATTTAAATATTTAATTAATTTATATATTTTAGAATTATATATAAATTGAGCGTTATAAATGTAATAAATTAATATTAATATGATAGTATTTATATTTAATATCATATTCCATAATAATATTATATATATATTGTAATGTGTTTTGTAGTAATTTATAATTAAATTTATATTTTTTGTTATAAATAATAATAGTAATAATAATACTAGTAATAATAATAACAATAATAATAATAATAATAATATGGCAGTTATTGTAGCATTTTTTTGTAAAAATATATATAATATTAAAATATATAAAAATAAATTTATTATTATTATGTATTTTGTTGTAATTTTTTTTATAATATATTTTAATAATATTTGTGTTATTAATATTTTTTTGTTTTTTATTTGTTTTATTTTTATATTGAAATTTCTGATATTTTGCAAATTTTTTATCAATATTATAATATTTTTTTTTATAATTTTTATTATAATTATTAATATAATTACAATAATATATTTTATATATATTATAATCTTTTTTAATTTTTTTATGAGCATTATAATAATATATTATTGAATAAATAAAAAATTTTATTGTAATATTAATTGATGCGTAATAAATATATAATTTATAATTAATTATAATAAATATACATATTATTTTTATAATTGTAACAATAATAAAATTATAATTTAATTGAAATATAAATAATAATAAAAGAAGTACTATTAAAAATAATAATAATAATAATGGTAATAGTAGTTGTAGTCGAATATTTTTAATAATAATTAATAATAATTCTCTTTTAATATTTCGTATTTCTTTCTGTAAATGTAATTTATCAAAATTTTGAAGTTTATTTTTTTGATATTTTTCCGTGGTCTGATTTTGTTTTTGTATTATGTAATTTTTTTTTAAATTTTTTAAAATTTTTTTAAATTTAATATTATTTTTTATTTTAATTTCGTTTTGTTGTTTTTTCTGTGTTATTATTATTGATTTTTCAATATAATATTTTTTTGTTAATATAATTAAAATATAATTTTTATCTATTTTAAAATTATTGTTTATTATTTTTTTCTTATTACAATTAATATTAAAAATTTTTAAAACTACAATAATATTATTTTGATATTTTATACATTTTTTTAATAAAATATTAATATATTTGTAAATAAATTTTATTACAATTTGATTGGACATTTTCTATATTTTTTAATATTTTATTAAATATAATCATATTAAATAAGCTTTTTTCTCTTCTATATTTTTTAATTTAATATTTTTACGATAATTTTTATTTAATTATATTTCAGTATAATTTTAAGAATTTTTTTGGATATATCATGAAAAATTTTTTTTTGATATATGATAATTTTTTATACTTAATTAATTTAATTTAATTCTTGTAATTTTGACTTTTTATATTATTTATTATTCAATATAATTTAACAAAAATTCAAATATATAATCATTGTAATTACATAAATCGGATTAAAATATTTTAATATATAGGATAAATGAGATAATTAATTAATTAATTAATTTCTTAGCACAACGAATCTTTAATTGCAATTTTATAATGATTTTTTTTATTCATATACATATATATATATATGTATTATTTGCACGATATACTATAAGAATATTAACACCATAAAAATAATTATAATGTTCTACCTCGTTTTTAGTTCCTAAAAGTATGTTTCAAAATTTTTAATTTTTTTAATTTAAATTTTTTATTAAAATTCTTATTTTTTTTTCTTTCCTACTTTCAAATTTTCGTTTATTTTTTTTTTCAATTTTACATTAAATTAAATTTTAAAAAATAAATATACTTTTACGTAAACTTGTGTTATAAATTTATTATAGTTGATGATTTTGAAAAGTTGAGTAGTTCATAACCGAAAAAAAATTTTTTTATTTGTTTAATTAAAACATCGATTAATTGTGTGCGCTCTCTTGAGTTTCTTTCCTTTTCTTTCATTTATATCTTTGGTACTGTTATGTTTCGTTTTATGCAAAATACTTGTTCTTTCCTTTTGGTTTTCTCAAAAAATAAATAAATTAAAACAAAAATAAAACGTTTATTTTACAGTTTTTCTACCTATTTTTGTTATAGTTATTTCATTTCATTTTAATATCTATAGGAGCTTATGTTATAAACTTACCATACCATTTCTAACGCAAATAAGGAAACAGTTTAAAGAATTACAGAAAAAATAACGGTGTGAAATACCTTAACTCAATCAGTTTGCCAAAGTTTTCTTAAAAGCTTTATTAAAGTAAATGTCAGAATCTTATTTAAATTATTTTAATCAAGACACTGGCTCTAATGACCGCCATCTAAATCCAAAAGTTATTTATTCTGTTGTTAACAATTGAGCACCTATTTATATGGTAAAGGTATACATACATTAAATATATGAAAAAATAAACAGGTTCCTAAAGCAGCGTGGTAAATATCATATACATTATATAAAATCATTCAATCATATAGGTATAACCCACAACTAACAGCCTCAACTCCATCAATTCTCGTTGTAGTTTTTATTTTAGATTGTTCTTGCTTTTATCGTATTTTTTTTTCAGCGTTAGTAAACCAATAAAAATTTTGGGTATAACAAGGAAAATATGAAAATATAATATGTATATAAAATTTTTGAGAAAATTTTTTTACATTATATGTATAAGCTATCTTGTTTAAAACATATCATTAATTGAGTATTCCTTTTGTTTCATTTGAGAAAAATTATGAAAACTGGAAAAGTTTACTTTTGAAATGAAATCACAATACAAGTTTACCACATCTGAAATTATACACACAAATTTATATGTAGATATGTACTCGTATAAGTAGAAGAAAATTAAAGAGAAGAAAACACAGTATAATAAAACGTAAGCAAAAATGATAGATATATAATTTAATTTGTGTAAAGAAAAACAAAAATTTTATCAATATTATTTAATAGTTAAAATAGATACACACACATATGGTTACCGAACTATAAAATCGAAAATGAATAATCCCGAAACGGAATTTTCAAATTGACCATCTTTTTCAAAAAAAAAAATTTCAATATCATTCAAAGGATAAAGTTTGGATTAAAAAGGTAAATTTTCACATACATACATATGTCCTACGTCCCCTCCCGCCTCCTCTCTTTTTCTTTTCAATTTTTGATTCTTGGAAATACCGGTATAACAAGGTACAAAGCTACTGGAAGTACCGGTATTTTGACAAGGTATAAAACTACTGCGTTCAAACCAGACAATTTATAAATTCTGTAAAATAGAAAAATTATTATATTGCTTTAAGTTTATTTTAATATTATTGAAAACATTTCTATCAACTAAAATTGAATTCTCGTTTGCATATCTGACTGGGAGAGATCTTATTAGTTAAAACTGCACTGCAATAGAACTTGTAAAACAGCATTGGCAACAAAAACTCTGGTGTCAATAACGTATTTTTACAGAATAACGTATCTTTTGCAGTTCTACCAACAAAAACGGAATGCTTTTTGCAGCAAACTACAAAAATGTACTACCATTGCAGACCTC